>NC_069499.1:343391147-343398647 GCF_027579735.1 Bombina bombina
CTCTGTAATGAGAAGGGGTGTGGTCTAATGACATCAACACCCTATATCAGGTGTGCATAATTATTAGGCAACTTCCTTTCCTTTGGTAAAATGGGTCAAAAGAAGGACTTGACAGGCTCAGAAAAGTCAAAAATAGTGAGATATCTTGCAGAGGGATGCAGCACTCTTAAAATTGCAAAGCTTCTGAAGCGTGATCATCGAACAATCAAGCCTTTCATTGAAAAAAGTCAACAGGGTCGCAAGAAGCGTGTGGAAAAACCAAGGCGCAAAATAACTGCCCATGAACTGAGAAAAGTCAAGCGTGCAGCTGCCAAGATGCCACTTGCCACCAGTTTGGCCATATTTCAGAGCTGCAACATCACTGGAGTGCCCAAAAGCACAAGGTGTGCAATACTCAGAGACATGGCCAAGGTAAGAAAGGCTGAAAGACGACCACCACTGAACAAGACACACAAGCTGAAACGTCAAGACTGGGCCAAGAAATATCTCAAGACTGATTTTTCTAAGGTTTTATGGACTGATGAAATGATAGTGAGTCTTGATGGGCCAGATGGATGGGCCCGTGGCTGGATTGGTAAAGGGCAGAGAGCTCCAGTCCGACTCAGACGCCAGCAAGGTGGAGGTGGAGTACTGGTTTGGGCTGGTATCATCAAAGATGAGCTTGTGGGGCCTTTTCGGGTTGAGGATGGAGTCAAGCTCAACTCCCAGTCCTACTGCCAGTTTCTGGAAGACACCTTCTTCAAGCAGTGGTACAGGAAGAAGTCTGCATCCTTCAAGAAAAACATGATTTTCATGCAGGACAATGCTCCATCACACGCGTCCAAGTACTCCACAGCATGGCTGGCAAGAAAGGGTATAAAAGAAGAAAATCTAATGACATGGCCTCCTTGTTCACCTGATCTGAACCCCATTGAGAACCTGTGGTCCATCATCAAATGTGAGATTTACAAGGAGGGAAAACAGTACACCTCTCTGAACAGTGTCTTGGAGGCTGTGGTTGCTGCTGCACGCAATGTTGATGGTGAACAGATCAAAACACTGACAGAATCTATGGATGGCAGGCTTTTGAGTGTCCTTGCAAAGAAAGGTGGCTATATTGGTCACTGATTTGTTTTTGTTTTGTTTTTGAATGTCAGAAATGTATATTTGTGAATGTTGAGATGTTATATTGGTTTCACTGGTAAAAATAAATAATTGAAATGGGTATATATTTGTTTTTTGTTAAGTTGCCTAATAATTATGCACAGTAATAGTCACCTGCACACACAGATATCCCCCTAAAATAGCTAAAACTAAAAACAAACTAAAAACTACTTCCAAAACTATTCAGCTTTGATATTAATGAGTTTTTTGGGTTCATTGAGAACATGGTTGTTGTTCAATAATAAAATTAATCCTCAAAAATACAACTTGCCTAATAATTCTGCACTCCCTGTATAAGTGCTTGGAGCCCTTTGCAGTTAGGTAGATGAAAACATGTAATAGCATATTTATGTAATATTCATATTTTAATATACGGTTTGCGCATATTAGAATATGCGATTGGGCTTGCGCTATATGAGAACATGTGATAGTGTTTTGCGCGATAGTCGGTTGTTTTTTTCCCCCATTTTTTATTCTTTATTGACTTCTATGGAGGAATAGATATGGTTATCATTTGCGTGACAGTCTAATTGCGCTAGAAGTAAGCTATTTGCGCTCCTCGGGTTTGCGTGAGAGCAATAACTTTTCACTTTCAACTCATAATACTAGCGCAACCCGACAAGTGCAAAAAGTTTTCTTCTAGCACAATTAGCGCGCTAGTGGAAACGCAAAATACCGCTCCACAGGCTACATTTAGCCACCAATAAGCAAGCGTAACCCAGGTTCTGAACCAAAAATGGCAAGATAGCAAGAGAACGAAGAAAAAATTATAATAGAAGTAAATTAGAAAGTTGCTTCAATTCAATCTGAATTATGAAAGAAACAAAAAATGGGTTTAGTATCCCTTTAAGCACTTAAATACAAAATACTGTAAGTATCTTGCTATTGCCATGGATGAAGCTGAAAGATGTTCTCTTTTTATTTACTAGGAGATTTCCCCCAGCTTGACTGCCACTAAAACTAGGAATTACTCCAATAAAGAAAATTCTTCACCAATCATTTACTTTCCACTTCTCTGGCACCACCTTCCTTGCTGGCAAGCCCCAAAACCTGAGCCTCCGGCAGTATCGTTGTAAAACTGTAAATCTGCTGCTGTCACCTCCACTTCCTAAATATTGTGCTGCATACATTTAATAGTAAGGGACCTCTGCCGACGCAGTGTCATTTGTCAAGTGGATGCAACGTTACTTACTGATTTAAGAATATAACTCTTTTTTTTTTTTTTGGCTATTTTTTGTGCCTGGTTTTAATAGCTACCACTATGGGTAAAAGCTGGAGTAAAAGCTGTAGAAATGTTAGATTTTTTTTGTCTATTCCTCCTGTGTCCATTCTAATGGCCACACCCCAATGTACCACTGGCTTTTAAGGTATGAACCAAAGTTGACGACATCTGCAGTATTTCTAAAGAGCTGCAGCTGCTAATTTACAGTACGGTCCCTCTTGCCAAACACTTTTTTTTTGTTTAAATTATATAAGAATGTTTGCATGTCTGCTTATCCTACTCATGGTCTATGGTTATTTAGTGCATGGGTTGCAGTGTATTCCTTGTAATGTGAACTGTGCTTATTTTGTTGAGATGTTTAATGCACGTAATAAACAAATAATTGGTTTTGATAGTTCTAGGACCTTCTTTCTGGGCAATTGTTACAGTTTGTCAACACTATGGCCCATATTTAAGAAAGTCTGGCGGACCTGATCCGACAGTGCGGATCAGGTCCGCCAGACCTCACTGAATACGTATTGCTCGCTCACAAGAGCTGCTGGTACAACGCCGCCCCCTGCAGACTCGCGGCCAATGGGCCACCAGCAGGGGGTGTCAATCAACCCGATCGCACTCGATCGGGTTGATTTCCGGCGATGTCTGTCTGCCTGCTCAGAGCTTTGTGACCGCTGCTTCATAACTGCTGTTTCTGGCGAGCCTGCAGGCTCGCCAGAAACATGGGGCCTCAAGCTCCATTCGGAGCTTGATAAATATGTCCCTGTATCTCTTTACACAGGAATGGTAAATTTGTAGCGCCTACTGTATTTTCTTTAGCTATGGGGATTTACATGACTTCCATTACACTATTCTCATTGGTACTTCTCTTTCCCTTTCTACCAATCAGGAGAAAATCATCAGGACAGTGTATGATGGCACATTTCTCCAACTTAATTGCTATCAGTTTTGGTTAACTTCATTACCTTATCATCCATTCTCCTCAAAACAATCTTGTCCTTCCTACTAGCGGATCCAGTCGGACAAAAGTCCCCAGCACTTCTTGTCTGTGAGTTCTGGTGCAGCATATAGGATTAACCTTTGTGGTGAGTCAGACCTCCTTGGTATCAGAAGAAAATCTAAAGCAGAAATCTGGCAACATACCTACAGTTAGAAAAAGCAAAATAAGTCAGCCATTACTTCCTGCTTCGCCCTAAAATAGTCTCCCTCTGTCCCCTTCTCACTCTTCCTAGCCTAGGCTAGACATAAACTACTACTTTCCTCCTACAACCTCACATTGCTCCTGAGACAAAAAGGGTTAACCTTAACCTTGCTGCAGTTCTAATGGGAGGAACTTTGCATTTCAATGGTGCTACATTTATATAGACCATTATTAAAAAAAAAAATGCACTAATATCTATTAACACATCAGCAATGCCATTATGAAAAATCCTCTCTGGTAGCTAAAGGGTGAAGATATATTTGAGTCAATTAAGATGAAGCTTTACATGGACACCAAGTATTATACCTGTTGAATTTTAAAGGGACAATAAAGTCAAAACTAAACGTTTATGTTTCAGACAGCGCATGTCATTTTTAAACAACTTTCCAGTTTTCTTCAGGAGATACAATTATTCTCTGCTGACAATATGGTGAGAGCAGTATTCATGGTGCACAGATATGAAGAACAGATGTATTTGGTTTTTGCAGCCATTTCCTGTGATTGGATAGGAGCTAACCTGAGAATTGATTGGCCAATATCTTCTATTACATGATGATTGAGGTGTTTTAATTTTTTTCTTGAGACTCAGTGAACCAGTCCCCACTAATTAAAGGGACACTGTACCCAATTTTTTTATTTCGTGGTTCAGATAGAGTATGGCATTTTAAGCAACTTTCTGATTTACTCCTATTATCAAATTTTCTTAATTTTCTTGGTATCTTTATTTGAAATGCAAGAAAGTAAGTTTAGATGCCGGCCCATTTTTGGTGATCAACCTGGGCTGTTCTTGCTGATTGGTGGATAAACTCATCCACCAATAAAAAAAGTGCTGTCCAGAGTTCTAAATAAAAAAAAAAAAGCTTAGATGTCTTCTTTTTAAAATAAAGATAGCAAGAGAATGAAGAAAATTTGATAATATGAATAAATTAGAAAGTGGCTTAAAATTGCATGCTCTATCTGAATCATGAAAGAAAAAAATTGGGTTCAGTGTCCCTTTAAGAGTGAATGGACAGTAATTTATAAAAATTCAAAAGATGTTTGAACTTTGGGTTACCAGCTGTCCTCTACAAAAATACTGGGCTGAGCAACATTGAAGGTAGGGTCACCCCAGGGTAGCCACCTGTCCAGGTTTCCATTTGTATATCCAGGTTTGAAGCAAAGTCTGGTCTGATCATGCAAATGTCCGGGTTTGGTGAGAAACAGCCACAGCCAAAAAAGTGACATAGTGCATTTGCAACATACTGCACATGCCTACGGTTATTTCTTTGTGCGTGTTTCTTTGTGTGGGAGTGTGTCTGTGATTGTAATTGTCTTTGTGCATGAGAGCAGTGGTGTAGCGTAAATAGTTACTGTGTTTCTCTCTAGACTTTTCTCCCCCTTCCTGAGCTCTAGTGCAGTGTGAGACATAGCAGCAGACCTGATATAGCTGAGTTGTGTAGACTCCCATACATTATATTGTGCAGTCTCCCAAACTTTATATTGTGCAGACTGTCATAATTTATATTGTGTAGACTCCCAAACTATATATTGTGCAGACTCCTAAACTCTATATTGTACTGACTCCCAAACTCTATATTGTGCAGACTCTATACTTTATATTGTGCAGACTCCCATACTTTATATTTTGCAGACTCCCATACTTGTGCAGACTCCCAAACTTTATATTGTGCAGACTCACAAACTCTATATTGTACAAACTCCCAAATTCTATATTGTGCAGACTCCGATACTCTATATTGTGCAGACTCTCATACAGCAGAGGCGTAACTAGAAACCACAGGGTCCAGGTACAAGAATCTAAGAAGGGCACCCCATTTTTTTAACACAGAAAAAAATGTGAATCAGATTAAATGTCTGCAAAAGGAGGTACCCTGTGCCCACAGTCTGTGAGATGGTCTGACCCCCTATTACTGTATATAGTGACACTGTTTAACCCACCAGTACTGTATATAGTGAGTCAGTGACACAGTCTGTAATCTGTCGGTGAGATGGCTGGCCTGACCCTACCCGCCCCAGTACTTTATAAAGTGACCACAGTAGTCTGTGACATGGTCCAGCCCCCTCTACTGTATATAGTGGTACTGTATAGACTGACACTGTTTACCCCCTGCCCCCCCCCATGCTGTAATAACAAGGTCTGTAATTTGCTGGTTCCACAAACATACACACACAGTCACATACATATATACACACACACATACAGTCACATACATACATACACACACACACACACACACACATAAACACCAATGGGTAAAACAGAAACACTAACCCCTGTAGTCAGAGACACTAGTGAAGCACCATGTCACACTCACATGATATCAGTGCAGGCAGTGGCAGGTGAACGTTTTTTATTGTTAAAAAAAAATTTAAGCTGGGCCCCCACCCTTGGGGGCCCAGTCGCAGTTGCGACCTCAGTTTCGCCCCTGTTTTGTAGATTCCCATACTCTATATTGTGCAGGCTCCCATACTCTAGATTGTGCAGACTCCCATACTTTATAGCTATAAGATGGTAATATATATTTATACATGCAAATTTCATCTTGTCTTTTTTATTTATATGTGTATTTTTTTTTTCTCACATACTTTTTGTGATAACATTTTCAACTATTTCATAATCAGAGCACTGAGGAATTCTGAATTGGGGGGCTGGGGGGTACAATAGTGAGTTTGTGCAGGGAGGTACAATACAGAGGTGGTACAGTGAGGTACTATAGTGAGGTGGTACAGTGAGGTACTATAGTATATCCCTACTGTACTGGTGGAAGAGACTCAGTCAGTGGTAATGGGTTAGGGGGCGAAATACTTGCCTTGCCCTGGGCGCTGACAACCAACTCTACGCCACTGCATGAGAGTGTGTGTGTTTTGTGTTTGTTAGCGTCTTTCTGTATGTGTGTGTGAGTTTGTGTGTGAAAGAGTGAGTCTGTGTGTGTGTGAGAAAGAGAGTGTTAGGGTCTTTGTGTGTGTGAGAGAGAAAGAGTGTGTATCTGCGTGAAATAATGAGAGAGTATATGTGTGTGTGTGTGTGTGTGTAAAAATGTAGGTGTGTGTGTTCCTTGAAAAGCCCTATTTTATCTCCCACTCATGTTTCCACCATGCATATTTTTCAAAAATGAGCAGTTATTTTACCCCTTGGCTGCCAGTAACATAAATAAATAATTTTACCACTTTGACAGTAAAAAACGTAAACAGAAGTGATTTGGCCCTCTTGACTGCCCCTCACTCCTTTCTGCTCCATATTTGTAATGCGTTGAGGTATAGGATGCCTTTTACATTTAGCTAACACTCACAGGCTTTTAAAAAGCAGACATTTAAATGTCCAGTATTTTGTAAAGATTTTACTAGACAGCCTGCTAAAATACTGGACTTTCCAGTTGAAAACTGGACACCTGGCAACCCTATTTGAACTACATATAATAGCTATTGTTATAGTTTTTATTAGTGGAAATGTATAAAGATACATTACAAACAAACCACTAGTGGGCAATTTCTAACAAGTCAAATACTGTTTGAGAATAACTTAACTAAATTGGAGGAAACTATATAGTATGGTATCTTTGCAAAATATGTGACATAAAAAACTCAATCTCAAATATCTTGTTAAAGTTATGAACACGTAATTATTAAATAAATGTTGCACTCTCCCCTTTATTGTGTTTCCAGTGATCTATTTTTCCTACTGACGTGTTTATTTTATTATTTGAAATAGCTGCTTTTGCCAGTAGAAACTGATACCTATACTGAAGATATGAATAGCAAACATAATCTCTGTAGAAAAAATATGTACACAGGAGACAATAGCACTAACTAATCTCTCTCAGTGGGGGGGGGGGTAGAAGAAAGAGAAAGATCTTTGTATCTAAAATAGCTGGTTGCACTCATTTACCACCTAGCCATAATTAGCATTTTCATCTTTAACTATTAAGCTGTGTGTCTACAC
>NC_069499.1:343408647-343501147 GCF_027579735.1 Bombina bombina
ATAATAATAATAATTCTACTGCACATAGCTAAACATATTTGTATGGATTTCATTTCTTATCATTTTAGTTAAGAACATATATTCTAGGAGCTAATATAACTAATATAGATATATTGTTATAATGAGTCAATTGTGGAGTTTAATACGTTTTGGAACTTGTTATAGCTGTCACCATTCTGCATAGAAGCACCAGTATATATTAAAGGAACAGGAAACCCCCAAAATGTTCTTTCATAATTTGGCTAGAACATATCATTTGAAACAACTTTTAAATTTACTTCTATTACCAAATTTGCTTCATTCTCTTGTTATCCTTAGCTGAAGGAACAGCATTTCAACACTGGCAGCTTACTGATCACATCTACTTAGCCAATCACAAGAGAGAAATGTGTACAGGCACATATCAGCAGCTAGCTCCCACTAGTGTAGGCTATGTGCATATTCTTTTTCAACAAGGGATACCAAGAGAACAAATCACATTTGAAAATAGAAGTGAATTTAAAAGTGTTTTAAAATTACATTCTCTATCTGAATCATGCAAGTTTAAATTTGACTTTCCTATCCCTTTAACTTCTTGGGTGTAAGAAACAGCAGCAACAGCTAATTACACAATGCAAAGCAGGCAATGGGTTAGCACATTAACTTTAAGCAGTTTTGTCACAAATCACATTTAAATGAAAATGTTGTAGTATCTTCATCAATTTCAAGTTTCATGCAAGTCAGGGCAAATCAGTTCTTGTGCACAAATCCATGGGGTTCCCCTTATGCTGAGTCAATAAATCAGTTAGATTTTAATTTATTCGAACAAACAGAAGCTGCTTTCTGAAATATGAAGTTGAACCTCAATTGTATCTGCTTTATCATCCTCTCTTCTTCTTTGTTCCCTGGTTCCAAAAGTTTCTCCTCTAATCCATTGATGTTTGTAACTTTCCTTATTTACTTGACAGTGCAAAAATATGATGGTATTGGTGGTGGTGGGATGGAAAAAGAGGATTAAAAAAATCCCCCTTGTACTGCATAGAGCACTGGGCCCACAGATTAAAGGGACAGTCTACACCAGAATTGTTATTGTTTAAAAAGATAGATTATCCCTTTTATTACCCATTCCCCAGTTTTGCATAGCCAACAGTTATATTAATATACTTTTTACCTCTGTGATTGTCTAATTTTTTGCATTTTTGCTATCACCCTGTTAAAACAGAAACAGATCCTTTGTTTTTGTTTTGTTTATTTTCCTATGAAAGCTATAAATATTTATTCAGCTAGCTATTTATTTACATAATTCAGAAATTGTTGTAAAATTACCTAGAACAGTATATATATATATATATATATATATATATATATATATAAATAAATACAAAATATTACCACAAAAACTTGTAATTATATAACTGTAGAACAAAATCATAAAATGTGTTCATTGGCATCTTTTGATTCAGCTAAGACCAAATGTATATATTAAAAAAAAAAAAAAATTTAAGGCCATGAATAAAAAGATGCAATAGGCAAACATTCATTTGGTATAGCAGAACTGCCAGAACTCTCAAACTTAAGTCACAAAACTATATATATTTCTAAAGTAGACAACCCAAGATACTGATCTAGGTGAATTTTGGTATAATTCAATCATTTTTACGCACACTTTGAGTGTATTTACGCTCAACTACTGTAGTCATAAGATAAATGGTTGTAAAAGCTTTGCTGGGATCCTGTTTGTTGAGAAACAGCAAACATGCATGGTGTTTCCTTTAGTTTTTGGCAATTATTAGGCCCCTACTTGAAGCTGAGCTCCACACTTCCTGGCAGTGAAGGTGTTAGTTAGGTAGCATGTAAGGTTAATATTTTCTCTAGTATAAAGATTACCCTCCCACCTGACACCACCCACCCCCTGATCCCTCCCAAACAGCTCTCTTCCCTTCCTCACCCCTCATTGGTCACTACTTGAAGACACTCTGCCAGTATGCAGTTTAGGGATTTAGTTGATTTTATTTTTATTTGTTTAAATTTTTGTAGTGTAGTGATCGCTCATCACCCACCCACCACCCTGATCCCACCCAAACAGCTTTTTAACCCCCCCTCACACTACTGCCCGCCATCTTTGTTACTGGCATCTAGTCTGGTAGTAACAAATTATAATTTATTTTATTTTTTATTTTATATTTATAGATTTGGTTTTCTCTAGTATAGTGAACCCCCTCAACCCTCCAACATCATTTTGTTTCACCCCCTCCATTCCATATTGTTCCATAGTGTAGGGCAGCTCCACCCCTTCCTAGCCCCTTCCTTACATTTATTTTCCGTAGTATAGGAACCATGCCCCAACCTTCCACCTCCCCTCTCCTTGCTGGGCCGATCCACCTGCCTCTCTCCTTCCCTCCCACTGATCCCACGTGGCATAAATGATCATTGTTACAGAGAGTGACACAGACAGTGTTTCTCTCTGTAACGAGCAGCCATCTGACTGCCTTCATATAGAAAGAGAGCACAATCAGCCCTCCCTTACTACATGAAGGCAATACAAGGTCTAAAAAATTCCAAAGATTTTGTGTGATCTCTCTCCATGTCGGCAAGGTTTTAAATATCAGGCCCCAAGTGAGCACCAGGAGCGCAGTGCCGGATTGGCCCGCTGAGATACTGGGAAATTTCTTGGAAGGCCAGTGGCACGCTGGCACCTCAGGGCCACATCTCTTGTGCAGAGTGAGCCTCCAGTGGGATGCCGGCAGCACAGGGCCACATTCTTTGTGCAGAGGGAGCCTTTGGTGGAATGCCAGCAGCACAGGGCCACATTCCTTGTGCAGAGGGAGTCTCCGGTGGGATGCCGGCACCACAGGGCCACATCTCTTGTGCAGAGGGAGTCGCCGGTAGGATGCCGGCAGCTCAGGGCCACATCCTTTGTGCAGAGGGAGCCTTTGGTGAAATGCCAGCAGCACAGGGCCACATCCCTTGTGCAGAGGGAATCTCCGGTGGGATGCTGGCACCACAGGGCCACATCCCTTGTGCAGAGGGAGCCTCCAGCAAGGTCAGGGAGTGAGCCTTGTGCTCTGTTCCTGATAGCCACAAGGTAAAGGGCTGGGCTGGGCCGGTCTTCAAAAATATATAGGGCCAGTTTGAACTCCCATACTGGCCCTGCAAGATTGTTAAACCTTTTTCTACATTTTAGAACCTAAATACAGGTATTGATATTAAAGGGAAATTAATAGTACTGGGGTTAAACTCCACCTCCCTCTTGTCATGGGTACCACCATGTTGATATCTAGCTTTAGCTGCATTCCAGTGCTGATGTGTTTGCACATGTTTAGCAACTCTCCTATAGACACCTGCAGTGTAACCTAGGTTCCAAAATGGCAGCACCCATAATTAAAGGGAGGCGCATGAAATGTATTTAATGTTCAATGTATTTAATGTTCAATGTCCCTTTTAGTAATTTTACAATTTCATTGCCCTACCAGAGATCCAATTTACTAAAATACTGACTTCAAAATGGTACCTAAGACAATCTCTTATACACAGACTTTCCAACCATCTTGGTTCCATCCCAACTGTAATGGATTGGGAGGTCTATCCCACTTCCAGCCCGCAGCTTCTCAGCTAAAGCAAATATCCTGGTTTTCAGGGATTGCCTAGCCCATAATATGCCTTGGCCCCACCCACAACTCAGCTGTGACCACGCCCCTCATAATGTGGCTTTGCCTACAATTTCCATAACCTCCCTTTCCTGAAAAGCCCCTAGGGAATGTTGGGAGGTATTCCTA
The DNA here is from genome assembly GCF_027579735.1 of Bombina bombina. Taxonomy (NCBI): domain Eukaryota; kingdom Metazoa; phylum Chordata; class Amphibia; order Anura; family Bombinatoridae; genus Bombina; species Bombina bombina. The sequence continues at coordinate 343,412,403 of NC_069499.1, forward strand.
TACATTACTATATTCCAAAAGCACGATAACATGTTTACACTATTGTAAAACATTACACATGCATTAGTAGTAGAAATCAGTGTCAAACTATGATGCTATCACACAATATCAACTAATTACTATAAATAAATAGCATTGGCATAGTGCTTCACACCCCCAATATTCAGATAAATTAATAAAACAATACTATTTTTTCTTAAAATATTTTTGTTTTGTATAATTGTGCAGCAGCAAACTACATCATGTTGATATCACAGAAATGAACTGTCAATATGCAGAATATTCCACTACATCACATAAAAAGCTCCAGTATGCCAAAAAAATAACTATTGATACTCACCCAAATCACTTTTAAAGGGACAGTCTACACCAGATTTTTTTATTGTTTAAAAAGATAGATAATCCCTTTATTACCCATTCCCACGTTTTGCATAACCAACACAGTTATATTAATATATTTTTTACCTCTGTGATTACCTTGTGTCTAAGCATCTTCTGACAGCCCCCTGTGATCACATGACATTTTATTTATTATCTATTGATTAGCATTTTAGCCAATTAGTGCAATGTCTGCCACAAGCTACGGACGTGATCACAATGTTATCTATAAGGCTTACATGAACTAGCACTCCCCTCTTGCGAAAAGCAAATAAAAAAGCATATGATAAGAGGCGGCCTTCAAGTACTTGTAAATTAGCATATGAGCCTACCTAGGTTTATCTTTCAACTAAAAATACCAAGAGAACAAAGCAAATTTGATAATAAAAGTAAATTGGAATGTTATTTAAAATTACATGCTCTATCTGAACCATGAATGTTTAATTTTGACTAGACTGTCCCTTTAAAGGGTCAGTAAACATTAGGGATGGGCGAATGTTTTGTAACATTTGAAAAAAGAAATGAATTTTAACACATTTGTTTGTTTCGAATTTCGAATGTTTGTACAACATTCTAACATTTGTTTAAAGTAAAAGTATTTCTAATGCTTTCTTTAAATGTAATATTCAAATTATGCAACATTTAAAATAGAAACATTCAAATCAACATAGATATTTGTATCTATTATGTATCAATTTACTAAATTTCCTACCACATGACCTATTGAACTTCTGAAAAGTATGTGTTATATCAAATTTTACATTCGTGGATATTCAATCTAATTATGAACATTTGAAAACAAAAGCAACATCCGAATACCGGAAATAGCATTCAATTACCAAATTTTAATGGTTTTTCAACATTCGATTGTCCAAAATGAATGTCCACATGACTATTCATTCTATTAAACGGATTACTCTTTAAGCACAGCAAACACTTTGAGATTGTTATATAAAATGTATAGTTATTAAAACAACTTTGTAATATTTGTCATTATTTAGTTTTCCTCCTTTTCATGTAATTTACCTCTGAAAATTGGGCAATTTCTAAGAACTTGAAATGCACCCTGCTCTATCATCAAGGCTAACTCTGCTACATATCTCTCCCTAATTGGCTTTATCAAATAACAATTGCAAAACACAACATTTTCTACTAACATTTTGATGGTGGCTGGACTTGTTGTCTGTGGAATAAAACCCAGATTGGCTCCTCTAAATAAGGCAAATGGTGGCTGGAGTTTGGCTATTAAAAAATTATTGCAGTAAAAGGATGGTAATTTGTTTTAAAATTGTTATAACTCGGTTGATATGTTATTCTTTGGCAACACAACAGAAATGTATTTTAATTACAAGGTGTTTACTGTCCCTTTAAGCATTGGCAAATTAAAAAAAGCAGGATAGGCAGGAGAGAAAGGAGAAGAATAGGTAGTTTGGGATGAAGTTTGAGAAATGGTCAGAAGAGACTGTAACAAGGAGATAAAGAAATTGGAAAGATGGTGTGTATGTATATATATATATATATATACAGTATATATACACACACAGAGGAAGCGTGTTTGTATGTATATGTGTATATATATTTATATTCTGGGTTTTGTAATTTATTTTATTTCATTTCATTTTGAACTTGTAAGGGGTTTGGGAGTCTGTCAAATGATCCACATAAAGATAAAATAAATGCTTTTTTGATTAAGGATTTTGAGTGTGCAACCTTGTCATTCTTTGACACCCACCTATACTGTGGATGTCTTCTCTATTTTCCATGTTTGTAATTACTAGTATATGACTGTTTGCACCTGTAATAAAATCCTGGGATAAATGTGCACACAACTGTTGCTATATTTATATATATATATATATATATATATATATGTATATATATATATATATATATATGTACACACACACACAGAAAAAGCGCACTGTGTTTGTCTATGTGTGTGTTTGTATATGTGTGTGTATATATATATATATATATATATATATATATACACACACACATATATATATATACACACAATGGGCTAGATTACAAGTGGTGCGCTAAAGTTAGTGTGGGTCGCGATAAGCTATATCATGACCGTGCAACTAGCACGCATATTACAAGTTGAATCTACACAGATGCGCAAATAAATTTTGAGCTCAACGGATTAGCGCACTTAAAGACCTAGCATAAAGTATAAGGATTAAAAAAAAAAGCTCACCAAACACAACATAAGTACATTATAAAAAAATATTACTCTCATACTGTATATACTTTCTGATAAAAAATATTCTGATAAAACTATTTCATATAAATATTAGTATTATTTTTTATAAGGGTTAAAAGGTATATACATATATATTTCTTTCATGTAATTAGCAAGAGTCCATGAGCTAGTGAGATATGGGATATACATTCCTACCAGGAGGGGCAAAGTTTCCCAAACCTTAAAATGCCTACAAATACACCCCTCACCACACCCACAATTCAGTTTTACAAACTTTGCCTCCCGTGGAGGTGGTGAAGTAAGTTTGTGCTAGATTCTACGTTGATATGCGCTTCGCGGCAGGCTGGAGCCCGGTTTTCCTCTCAGAGTGCAGTTAATGTCAGAGGGATGTGAAGAGAGTATTGCCTATTTGAATTCAATGGTCTCCTTCTACGGGGTCTATTTCATAGGTTCTCTGTTATCGGTCGTAGAGATTAATCTCTTACCTCCCTTTTCAGATCGACGATATACTCTTATATACCATTACCTCTACTGATTCTCGTTTCAGTACTGGTTTGGCTATCTACTATATGTAGATGAGTGTCCTGGAATATGTAAGTCTTATTTTTTGTGACACTCTAAGCTATGGTTGGGCACTTTATATGTAAAGTTCTAAATATATGTCTTTAAACTTATATTTGCCATGATTCAGGATAATCAGTATTCCTTCATTCAGACTGTCAGTTTCATTATTTGGGATAATGCATATGAATAAATATTTTTTTCTTACCTTGAAAATTTTCAATTGACTTTTTTCCCTGCGGGCTGTTAGGCTCGCGGGGGCAGAAAATGCTTCAATTTATTGCGTCATTCTTGGCGCGAACTTTTTTGGCAAAAAATGTTGACATTTCCGGCGCCGTAGTTGTCGCCGGAAGTTGTTCGTTTTTACGTCATTTTTTGACGCATGTGTGTGCAGACGTTTTTTTGTGCCAAAAAATGTGGGCGTCGTTTTCGGCGTCAGAGGATGTGGCGTCATACTTGGCGCCAAAAAATATGGGCGTTGTAATTGGCGCCAATAATGTGGGCTTCATACTTGGCGCCAAAAAATATGGGCGTTGTAATTGGCGCCAATAATGTGGGCTTCATACTTGGCGCCAAAAATGTGGGCGTCATTCTTGTTCCACTTTTTCTCACATTTTTTAAGTCTCACTTTTTTGTTGCTTCTGGTTGCTAGAGGCTTGTTTGTTTTGCATTTTTTCCCATTCCTGAAACTGTCATTTAAGGAATTTGATAATTTTGCTTTATATGTTGTTTTTTTCTATTACATATTGCAAGATTTTCCATAAACTGTTCCTGGATCAGAACATACTGAGGGATTCCTGTTGACTGAGATAAGTCCTACCAAAGCTAAGTTCATTTATTTTAAATGTTATGAATGTTTATCTTTAGCTATGGTTTGTAATAAGTTATCATGAAAAACTTTTACATGCAGAATCCATTAGTATTTATGCTTTATGTATTGCTATTCTTTTTACATCTTATGTACAAGATATACTTAGAAAATTTATAAGAATATTTTTTTGATTCTATGTTAAAGGCTTTGTCTGACTTTGCGCCTTCTATTAAAATTTTTAGGTCTTTTTTCAAACTTCTTTTTTAATTGATGAAGTTTCAAATGACCAACAACATACTGAATTATCCTTCTCTGATGATGTTTTTTCTCATTCAGAATTTTCTTCATCAGATATTGACACTAACAAATCTACTTTTTTATTTTTTATTAGAGTACATTTGTTTTTTGTTGAAAAGGTGTTGATTATTTTGGATTTTGAGGTAACTAGTTCTTTTTCAAGACTAGCTAACATTTTATTTCTGCTTATTTTATCTTCTGTGTTTACAGAGGTTTTTTCCAGTTCTTCATACTAGGGAATGGAATAGGCTAAGAATTTTCTTCCTTCTTCAAAGGTTTTAAATTATATTCTTTGCCGGCAGTTAATTTCAATTTTGAGGGTTCTCCAATTTAATTTATCTACTCCTGCTAAAATATGCTATTGTTTCTATAGCAAAATAGTATTTATTTTCTTTTTAGATGGTTGTATCTTATTTAAGGAAAATTATTTATTTTCAGGTACTTTTCTTGGACCTGTGATTTATTTGGATGATGTTGCATTTGCTTCATTTTTCTGTTTACTTTAAGATCAAGTATCAGATTATGTTTTATTTAGCATTGTTAAAGGGACATTATACACTCATTTTTTCTTTGCATAAATGTTTTGTAGATGATCTATTTATATAGCCCATAAAGTTTTATTTTAAAATAAATGTATAGTTTTGCTTATTTTTAAATAACATTGCTCTGAATTTCAGACTCCTAACCAAGCCCCAAAGTTTTATGTGAATACTGTCAGCTACCTTCTCCAGCTTGCTCCTGTTTGTGTAAAGGGTCTTTTCATATGCAAAAGAAGGGGGAGGGGGGAGTGTCTTATTTGCCACTTGCAGTGGGCTTTCCAGCTACCTTTTCAACAGAGCCAAACTGTCAGCTTCTAAGTACGTTTTTAAACAGTTTTATACTGGATTTTTATATCAGTATCTGTGCATCTTATTCTTTATAGTAGTGTCTATTACATGCAGTTATAGGAAAATGAGTGTATACTGTCCCTTTAAGGGACAAAGTCTACTGCTCATTTGAGGTTCAGACTGGGTGCTGTTGCATTTTTCTTGTTGTCTTTCATTTGTTTATGCAAGTCCGGTGTGTTGACTGGTCCTTTAACTGGATTAACATGCTAATAATTTCATTTGTATCTTCATTTTATTGAATATTTTCACAAATGAGGTTTAATCTATGTCTTTAGCTGTTTTTAGCTAGAAGAATTTTGTGATTTCTAAAAAATCCTTATTTCTTTTTTTCCAAGATAATCAATTATTTGGTTCATATTGGATTCAATTCTTAACTGTTACTCTGGGCTTCAAGATTGAGTTCCAAGACTAAAACTTTAAGCTTATTTTAGTTTGGTTGTTCTTACTAAGGAACAAAATTCTAAATTCTTACCCAAGTAACATGTTTTTAATTGGAAGTTTTTTAGTTCAAAATCGGCTCCTTAAATTTGCATGTATGTGCCGTATTCCAGCTTGGCTGGTAAGGGGCAGGTTAAGATTTTTTTGAAATTTGTTTGGTTCTATTCGGTCCAAATTTCTTAGATTTTGGGTGCAGAATAAAATTTAGAGTAAAACCGTCTATGAGAAGTATTTTTCCAGCTATTCCAGTAAGGCTAACACTTTCCTTAATGTGTTTCAGTCCTATATATTTTGGGTAATGTTGAAGTGCGGCTGATCACCTGTTGGGGCTCAAGCGCTGCTCAGATCTGGAATTTTCTAGGGTATTTATTCCAGTTCCATTTTTAGGAACTGGGTTTTGGGGTTTTATTCAAAACTATTCATTGTTCCAAAGATAGAAAATCTTTTTATTATATAAATGTACCATCTTTTAGATTGGTATTTATATGGTCTATTCTGCCTTTTTTTGGTCAGTGATAGCATTATTTGTTTTCATTAGATACAATAGATGCATATCTTCATTTTCTGTTTTCATTCAGATTATTTTTATTTTCTGAGACTATGGAATCTCATATGATTCAACTTTGTTTTTTCAAGACATGGTTAGAGGATCTTTTTATCAAAAGCTCTTGATTCCTCACACAAGGGTCACCTTTTTTAGGTTTCCAGATAGATTGTGTCACTGTCTTTGTCTCTAACAGACAAGTGACATTTTTATTGGGTTCCGTCTGTCGGTACCTTCAGTCTCTATTATTTCCTTCAGTTGCTATATATGCATGGAAATTTAGGTCTTATGGCTGCAGCATTGGATTCAATTCCCTTTGCTCATTTTCATAGAAAACCTTTCCAGTTTTTTATGCTGAATAATGGTGCAGGGATTCTAGGATTTCACTTTTTAAATCTTCGAATTCTATGTTTATCTATCTTTGATTCGGTGGTTAAGATCACCATCATTTAGTTCTACAGGTCTCTTCGATTCTTTCAACCTGGACCATGATCTCTACAGATGCGAGTCTTTTAGTTTGGGAGGCTGTCTGAGGTTCTCTGTCAGCACAAGGGGTTTGGAAATCTCAGGAGGCGAGATTACCATTTGATATTTTGGAACCCAGAGTTCTTCAGTTGGTTTCTTTTGAAGAAGAGACGTTTATTGTTTTTTTCAGACAATATCACATATGTGGTGTATGTCAATCATCAGGGTGGGACTATCAGTCCTTAGACTGTGACAAAAGTATCTCGGATATTTGCTTGGGCTAAATCCAGCTCCTATCTAAATTCTGTGGTCCTTTTCCCAGGTATAGACATTTGGGAAGCGGATTATCTCTGTTAATCAAGCTTTACATCTGGGAGAAGGTCTCTTTACCCAGGTATGTTTTTCAATTTTTCAGATGTGAGGGCTTCCAGAAATAGATCTGTTGGCATCTCGTCTTAACAAGGAACTTCCCAGGGGCCTATTTCAGGTCCGGGGATCCTCAGGTGGAAGTAGCGTATGCATTGACATTTCCTTGGAATTATCATTCTGCCTATATCTTCCGCCTCTAGTTCTTCCAAAATTCTAATGGAGTGTTTGTTTGTACTGCTGGTGGTTCCAGCATGACCTCACAGGTTTTGGTATGCGGATCTCATTCGGATGGCCAGTTGCCAACCTTGGACACTTCCGTTAAGACCAGACCTTCTATCTCAAGGCCCATTTTTTTCCATCAGGATCTCAAATTATTCAATTTGAAGGTATGGAGATTGAACGTTTGATTCTTAGTCATAGAGGTTTCTCTGACTCAGTGATTAATATTATGTTACAGGTTTGTAAATCTGTTTTTAGAAAGATTTATTATCGAGTTTGGAAGACTTACATTTCTTGGTGTTCTACTCAGAAATTCTTTTGGCATTCTTTTAGAATTCCTAGAATTTTACAATTTTTCAGGTTGGTTTAGATAAGGTTTTGTCTGCAAGTTCTTTGAAAGGACAAATCTCTACTCTTTCTGTTCTTTTTCACAGAAAGATTGCTATTCATTCTGATATTCATTGTTTTGTACAGGCTTTGGTTTGTATCAAGCCTGTCATTAAGTCAATCTCTCCTCCTTGGAGTCTCAATTTGGTACTGAGGGTTTTACAGGCTCCTCCGTTTGAACCTTTGCGTTCTCTGGACATTAAAATTACTTTCTTGGAAAGTATTGTTCCTTTTGGCTATCTCTTCTACTAGAAGAGTTTCTGAGTTTTCTGCTCTTTCTTGTGGATCTCCTTTTCTGATTTTTTATCAGGATTAGGCAGTGTCCCTTCCTGTTATTCATTATTTTGTTCAGGCTTTGGTTCTTATCAAACCTCTCATTAAGCCAATTTCTCCTCCTTGGAGTTTTAATTTGGTTCTGAAGGCTTTACAGGCTCTTCTATTTGAGCATATGCTTTCTCTAGACATTATTTACTTTCATGGAAAGTATTGTTCTTTTTAGACATCTCTTCAGCTAGAACAGTTTTTGAATTATCTGTTCTTTCTTGTGAGTCTCCTTTTTCTGATTTTTTCATCAGGATAAGGTGGTTTTTGCTATCCTCATTTCAATTCTTACCTAAAGTTGTGATTTCTATCAACATTAGGGAGGAATTATTGTCTTTTCCTAAGACTTCTTTGGTAAGATTCTTACATTCTTTGGATATGGTAAGAGTTTTGAAATCCTATGTTGAAGCTATTCAGATTTCACACAGACTTCTAGTCTATTTGTTATCTTTTCTGGTTTTAGGAAGGTCAAAAGGCTTCTGCCATTTCTTTGGCATCTTGGTTAAACTTTTGATTCATCATGCTTATTTGGAGTCGGGTTGATTCCCGGCTCATTCTACTAGGTAAGTTTCTACTTCCTGGGCTTTTAAGAATGAAGCTTCTGTTGATCAGATTTGCAAAGCAATGACTTGGTCTTCTTTGCATATTTTTACTAAATTCTACCATTTTTGATGTTTTCTCTTCTTTAGAAGCAGTTTTGGTAGAATGGTACTTTAGGCAGCTGTTTCAGTTTGATTCTTCTGCTTATAATTTCATTTTTTTTCATTATAAAAATTGAAACTTTTTGATTTGGGTAGTGGATTTATTTTTCAGCGGAATTGGCTGTCTTTATTTTTTCCCTCCCTCTCTAGTGACTCTTGCGTGGAAGTTCCACATCTTGGGTATCTACTATCCCATACGTCACTAGCTCATGGACTCTTGCTAATTACATGAAAGAAAACATAATTTATGTAAGAACTTACCTGATAAATTCATTTCTTTCATATTAGCAAGAGTCCATGAGGCCCACCCTTTTTGTGGTGGTTATGATTTTTTGTATAAAGCACAATTATTCCAATTCCTTATTTTTTGATGCTTTCGCTCCTTTCTTATCACCCCACTTCTTGGCTATTCATTAAACTGAATTGTGGGTGTGGTGAGGGGTGTATTTATAGGCATTTTAAGGTTTGGGAAACTTTGCCCCTCCTGGTAGGAATGTATATCCCATACGTCACTAGCTCATGGACTCTTGCTAATATGAAAGAAATGAATTTATCAGGTAAGTTCTTACATAAATTATGTTTTATGTGTGTATCTGTATATACATGTGTATTTATGTGTTTATATGTGTACATACAGTATGTAGATAGTATACATACATATAAACATATATATACAATTTGAAGCTATTTCCACTCAAATACATTTAAACATAAAAATATTTCTAATATGCTTTTAATTTAAATATTTTACATTCCAACATTCTTCACTTAGAAGAAAATATTCTTTGTATGTGTATATATATATATATATATATATATATATATATAAAACTGTATATATTAATATAAATATATAGTTATAGATATATAGTATATATATTTTTTAAATCATCATTAACATGGTGTTGGGATAGCGCGCAAATGATGTTAGTGTTTTTTTATTTCAATATGCTCCATTCAAGTCTATGAGGAAAATACATTAACGCAATTGTGACATCTAAATTCCTGAAGGTAGTGCACATCAGGTCCTCCATTACATATAAAATCCTCCACCGCCAGATTTTTCGCGATTTTGGTATTACATATACGGTATAGCATACAAGTTACGCGCGTATATTTTACCCTTCGGACGTATTTTTTTTAGCCATAGACTAACATAGAACAGACGCACAATTTGGTATCCAATATACAGCGTAAGGACTTATGCGCGCAGAATTCTGAAAATCTACTCCATTCTCATCTTGCCACATATTGCAGGCGCTGACTAAAAAAGCAACATAATTCCCTGGAAGCCTTAACAAACACATACATTTAAGCAGCATCTCAAAGTTAAAGGGAAAGTATACTATGATATTGCTTTTTTAAGGTTTATTTGTGTATTTGAAATAGTTTGAAGCCACAACATAATCAAATGGATTGAGCTTGTAGGTACTTTATCACATTGTAGACATATTCTTGTTTATTTACTTTAAATTATATTACCTTCATCTCTTTAGAACCCACTGGAGTGTAATTTATTCTAATGCTAACACAGCTTGGCACTGATGCCAAAATATATAAAGGGACAGTCAAGTCCAAAGAAAACCTTCTTCTTTTAAATAGGGCACGTTATTTCAAACTACTTTCAGATTTAATTATAACACTTGCTTTGTTCTCTTGGTATTCTTAGTTGAAAGCAAAACCTAGGATGGCTCATATGATAATTTCTAAGACCTTCTTGAAGGCTGCCCCTTTGCAATTGTGTCAAACCAATTACAGACACCACAACCTCTCATCTGCAGACTTAAAACACCTGATAATGCCCACCCTATCAGTAACATCACTGCTATATATACCAATGTGTCAATTTATATTGGATGTGAGATACATTGATTTACATCTTAGAAGTGAATATTACTATATGTACCCTTCATAAACAACTATTGTGGATGTGAGTTATAGTACAAGAATATGTCATAAACAGGATAATATGATGTTTTTTTTGCCATTTCCACAAAGGTCTTATTATATGTTTTAACAATATTAGTGTACTAAAACACACCTCACATGGATGTGGATGACAATTATATGGTAAATAACAGAGGACAAGATTTATGGTGAACTATAAGAATATTTATTTCTTTTTTGGCTACTTAGATGAGGGAGCTGAGGTGACTGTAGTGGATTGCCTTGTTCTCCTGGTTTGAGAAGATTCTGATGTTTCTGCTGGTGTACTGGCCACAGATGATAGGCTGGAGGCAGTGTCCTGCTGGTGTGTAAAGTGCTCAACCAACACACCCAAGAGTTGATTTTGTTCTCGCCATCTATTGTCCATCTGCATCTGCATATCAGACAGAATTCACATCATCTGTGACTGGTTTTGAACACTTCCACTTAATGATGCTGCCATGTCCCTCTGCAGCTCTATGCTACGTTTGTGTAACCTCTCTTGGCTAATGTGGAACCTCTCTTGGCCTCTTTGTCCGCTCTCGGAGCTTGTTATGAGTCTCCTCTGGAGTGCAATGTATTCCTCACCCAGGGGAGAATACAATGCATCCACAGGCTCTTGAGCAGCAGGGCTTCTAGTTGCTTGAGGTGCAGGTTCAGCTGCATCTGCTGTTTCTGTTGGGACATGTTCCGCTGCATCTGCTGGTTCTGTTGGGACAGGTTCAGCTGCATCTACTGGTGCTTGAGTACTTTCAGCTATATTTTCATCTGCAGATGGTGGAGCTCTCCCAAGTGATGAGGATGGTGGAGCTCTCCCAAGTTATGAGGATGTTGGAGCTCTTCCAAGTGATGAGGATGGTGGAGCTCTCCCAAGTGATGAGGATGGTGGAGCTCTCAGGCTGGATTGATAGTCCCACTGATGACCAGTGTGTGACCACTCATCCTGTCCAGTTGGCACTTCTTGTGACATAGTCTGTGGGTAAAAGCCATGACTGCCCTGAGATTGTGTTGGGGGGTAAATACATGGACCCTTTGTGGCTGTCTTGGCTCCCCCTCAAAGCCAAAAGAAGAATATTCCTCTGGCCAGGAATCTTGCCAGGGGTCATATGGCAATGGTGGTGGCATCACTCCCGGGTCCTCAACTGAAGCAATCCAACCCTGCTCATGCCTGGGAGCATACTGTTCATGTGGGTGCCTGAAGACTGGTGGTGGTGGTGGTGGCTGCATGCCTGTTACTGGTGGTGGTGGCTGCATGCCTGTGACTGGTGGTGGTGGTGGTGGCTGCATGCCTGTGACTGGTGGTGGTGGTGGCGGAATGCCTGTTTGTATACTCGTGACAGGAGGTTCTGTGGAGGAGTCAAATGATGAGAGGGATTAGTACAGTCATATATATGTCCATGTGGGCATACAATGTACATTGATACATGCTAGGGCCTATACTGATTCTCATGTCAAACTCTATAACATGCATGTGCACATTGTGATTTGTGCTATGAGGGATTTTAATATGCGCAGTATACAGGGATGTGTTTCATACAATAGTTATGTGTACATGTCAATGATGGAAAAAATGTGTTCTTTAAGTGACACTATGGTCACACAATTTACTTTAGCCTGATGTAGGCACAGAACCTTATTAAGCTAAAAGTATTGTGATGGCTATAGTGTCCATTTACTGAAAACTTTACATGTGGCGTGTGGCCTGTGTTACTCTGAGACATGTTAGTATTGCACTATTCCACCTCATATCATGAATTGCATTGTGTTAAGAAGCATTAATGTCAAATATAATTGTAGATGTTTTTGTTAGTAGGCCAAATACCATGCTCCTCATTGTGTATATGAATGTGTGATATTAAAGGATGTTATATCTCAAATACATATAATACTGGTGTGTGGGATGTTACTCACCAGCATGATGTGCTGTGGTTGCAGCCCCTGAGTCACGAGCCCCTGGAAGTCCACGGACTGCTGTGATACTCAGGGACCTGCATATCATCTCCTGCCAGGTGTTATATTCTATGTCCAGGGATGGACCACCACCTGTTCCCCTCTGGTGCATAGCTTCCTGCCCCATCTTTTCTTTCACCCGCCTCTTGCAGTCATTCCACCACTTTTTAAGGCCCTAAACAGGCCCTCTGCGGGCCACACTGTTGATGGCATCCTCTACCGCCAACCATGCAGTTTTTCGCCTTTTGGCACTGCCTTTGCCCTTCTCCTGCTCAAAGAGGGCACTGTAATTGTCCATGATGGCCTGGACTAGGGCAACATTTTCATCAAATGAGAAGTTTGGACTTTTTTTACTCCCTGGCGGGGACCCCACTGCTCCTCCTGTCCTCTACAATACTCCTCTCCCCTCCTCCCCTCCGCCCTACCTCTCCCTGCCATCCTTACACTAAATCACACTACACACACTCACTCACAACCAAACACTCAGCCTATCACACTGTAAAATTCAAATAAAATGTGTGAGGTGTTAGAAAAAAAAGTGTGGTGTATTTGTATATGTATGTATGCAAAATGTGTGCAATATCTAAAAATATGTGTAAGTGTACAAGCTTAATCAAACAACAATGCAACCTAACTAACTCCTCTGTTTGCGCCTCTCTCTCTACTCTCACTAATCCTCCACTCCAGTGTAGTGTGCTGTAGCTCAACAAACCATCCAAACACACTGAAGAAAATGGCGGCTGCGCATGGGTTTATATATGAATTTTGAATAGTGTAATTACGTGTCGCATTTTTATATGAAGTCGCGGTTCATTTTTACGAGTGTTAGCCTAATTTGCATAAAACTACTCTTTATTGAGACTTTCCGTGGACAAAATACTGGCGTACGTTACTTGCGACGACTAAAATGTGTATTTGCGCACATTTCGGAAGATCGCCAGTTTGTCCTACTTAAGCCAGTTTAGCATCTAACTGCGCAGTATATGTAATACCCTGATGTGCGAGGTGAAATTACGGACTGCGCAGGTTCCCACGCTTGCGCCGAAACCTGCGCCGTATATTTGATCGCGCCACAGGTTTCTCTTGTGCACAAACTTTTTACTTTAAACTTGTAAATCGTTTTCTAACCCGCCCGTGTTAAAAGTTTACTTCTAGCGAAGTTTGTGCGTCAGCGGGTGAAAAAAATAGCAAGCCACTTGTAATCTAGCCCAATATATATTATCATTTCTCCATTAATGTTATTATTATTTTTCAAACCTATTCTTCAGCGGCCCACAATAAGAATTTGGCAAATCTCCATGTAATTATAAAAAAAAATCAAAGTTTTATAGTCAAATGCAGAATTTTCAAGTATGTTACTATAACATTTATAGGAGCACTGACTTGCACTTAAACGTTATTGCTTGATGATATGGTGTTTATTTGTTTTTGCATGAATATGTATTTAGTGTAGGTGTGCTAAACCTTTGTTTACAGGGTATTATTTGCCAAACATCTACATTCTATTTTTATTTTAAGACAAAATAGGAGTCACTGTTTTTTGGGAAACATTTTTACCACTTAGATACTTTTTTCAAGCACCATTAGAGGGGTTTGTTTTGTAAATAGAACGTGTGGGTATAAACATCTCAAGTTTATTGATTCTTCCTGTCTGTTCATCTTACTATAGACACTGAAAACCAGTGACACCTAAGTACAGTGTAACCCGTTTGCAACCGTTTTCCAGCTGGTGCCTCATTATGACATAGTCCCTTATATTATAATAAAAATACTGCTCTGCACCTCTAGCCCACACACTGACCAAAAAAACAGTGGACACAGGATTCTATTATACAAAATAAATACAAACATTAGAGTATAGAGAGCAACAAATCAGGCATATGGGGGATCAAGTAAAGAAAAAAATCGGGGCTTGCTTACATGGGTCATTAAAGGTATCCAGGCATGATAACAGGTATGTGTCGTAACTTGAACTCTTTAAAACTATTAAGAATTTAAGCCAACCTTCCTAAGTAGTGATATTCTAGCTAGAACCTGCAATTGTACACAATTTATTATCTAAGGTGATCCATCTACATATCTTGGCTCTATCTCAGCGCAACCCCTTCCAGATAAATCCTCATCTAAACCTTTTAGATGGCTTTTATCCCAAAATGATTTATTTAAAGCCACATATACTGGTGCTATTGCCAGAGGCAGTGTCATGGAAACACAAATATGAGTAAAGTAAATGTAATGATACGTTAAGTTGCTGGAGAAATGCGAGAAATGAGGTGGTTAGGGAAAAAAAAGAAATAACTTTCTGTTCTTCTGTCAACTAGGAGGGGAAAAGGGAGTTTCTGTTTGTTTTGAATCACTTTATTTATTACCTATGGTTTTGAAGGAACATAAAAGTGCAAAAAGAAAAAGCTCTAATGTTCTAAACACATAATCATATGCAAGCAATAGTGATAAATTGCCACGTTCCATGCACATGACTTAAACACATAGTTAAAGTCAGTTCCAGAACAGTAATGAGCTTCTGGGAGTTAGCAGAACACACCTGATGAGCCAATTACAGAGACATATGTTTGTAGCCACTAATCACCATCTAGCTACCAGTTGTGCATTGCTGTTAGTGAAACTACCTAGGTATGCTTTTTTCAGTTTACTTCTATCTGATAATAGAAGTAAACTGAAAAGTCTCTTAAAGTAACAGTAAAGTCAAAGTTAAACATTCATGATTCAGTTTATCAAAATTGCTTTGTTCTTTTGTTGAAGAGTAAAGCTAGGTAGGTTGATAGAGCTCAGGAGCGTGCACGTGCCTTTAGCAGTCTATGGCAGTAGTGTTTGCAACAATGTATAACATTTCTATAAACAATGTTCAAAACACTGCTGACAGGTGGCTTATGAAACGTCCACGTTCATCTAGAATTACTCTTTAAAGGGACAGTTCATCCAAACATTTTCTCCACTTTAATTTTTTCCCAATGATCCATTTTACCTGCTGGAGCATATTAAATAGTTTACAAGTAGCTCCTTTACCCTTATTTTGGCATTTGAAATAGCTGATTTAGCCCGTGGTTAGGGTTGCCACCCGTCCCTTAAAATACAGAACACTTATAACTTACACATGCTGCAGGGTGTGCAGGGAGGAATTTGAATAGTGCTGTTCAAATTTCACAATACATGTTCCTCCATGCACACCCTACAGCATGTGTTACTCATAAGTGTCCAGGAAAACATGGCTGAGGTGGCAAGTGGCAACCCTACCCGTAGTATCCCCACCTATACTGAAAGTTTCTATACTGGAGTATATTCTATTGATAAGCCTAAGTAAACACAGCCAGCAGAAGGAATTCCATTGTTCTCTCTATGTATTGAGCTTTGGTTTCATAGACAAATATAAGATAAGGAAGCAAGTGTGTGTACACAAAGTGATAACATAATGAGATCTGATATTACCTGAAGCTCAACCCATTGTAATAGGCTGTGGTTTAAAAGCACAAAACCAGCTACTTCATATACACAAATAAACCTGTAAATGCAATTTCTCATACATTTTATATTCTGCAGTTGGTATAACAAGTCATTGAAAATACATTCATATAAAAACAATGTTACAAGCAAAATTGATGATAAAGTAAGATGGAAAGTTGTTTAACAATTCATGTTTTATCCAATCCATTTCATTTTAATTTTGACTTGAAAGTCCCTTTAAAATCGCACGCTCTGCCTGATCCATGAAAACTTAATTTTGATATTCATGTCCCTTAAAATAACCTTTAGATAGGAGAGAAAGTGTTAAAAGCTCAAATGACGTCATGTCAATTTTAATATCTTTTACTGTTAAACCTTATAAAGAATATGATGTTTGAGATTTAGACAACTAAGAATATTTTTTTATTTTCACTTTTATGTAAGCATTTCACTATTGTCTATGTTCTGTTTTAATCTGGTTTATATTATTTTCAGTATTGGTTCTGGACGTTTGTATTTGGGTGTAGGAAGGAAGCTATGAAGAGTGACAGGTGTTGCACTGATAGATAGCTAGATAGATAGATAGATAGATAGATAGATAACATTAGCTGTTTAATTGCAACAAACAAAGCACTAACAAGATGTTAACAAAAGTAAGAGCAGTATTTGATTGTGGGAAGGTAGAGCCATTTATAGAACTGTATATCACTGTCGATGTTTATATACATTTGAATATATAATGTGTAGTGCCCATGAGAACAGTAATCAGGAAGAAGTAGGGAGGTACAGCTGGCTGCAAAAAGATGACTACTCTGGTTCTAGCTGGTGGTGCACGCCAGTGTGTGAGATGCAGTGCCATTCCCTCCTGGGCTCAGGTTTACATTGGTTCACAGCAGGGGACTGCTAGGCCACAGTATGAGATGAATGCTGTTTCTAGTGCACGACTGCCACCAATTGCATATTGAGACTTATAGTTCTGCTGTATGGCCGTACTTCAGGATCCATGTGTTTGTTGGGAAATTTGGATGTTTACCAATCACATAGAACCACCATTGATAATAATAAACCAAAAAGTTATTACTGTATTTTATTATTTAAAAATGACCTTCCACTCAAATCTAATGTTGTACTTGTATAAATAATTTTCCCTGATGTCACTACATTTTTAAGTGGTATTGGAGCTGGATTAATTTGTCTAATAGTGCCATATTGCACAGATCTTTGTGTGTTGCACTATTAAAGAAATAAATCCAGCTCCAAAAATAGCCAATACCCACGGCCATATTCGGCATCCGCTTATGCTGAATTTAACAAAATGCACATCTAATTACAATGTTATACCTACAGAGCTAAAGACATACACATGCCCCTGAGTCTGCCTCTAAATAAAAAGAATTAAGTTTCAACAAAAGATACCAAGTGAAATATTTGATTATATAAGTAAATAAGAGGATTTTGTTTATTGTATGTGCTAAATTGTAAAAGTATTTAATGCTGACTTCCAGAGGCGTAACTAGAAACCACAGGGCCCAGGTTCAAGAATCTAAGAAGGGCCCCCCCACCAACCCCCACTATCCAAAAAAATGTGAATTTGATACATATCTTTTTTTCTTTTCTTTTTTTTAAACATTTAACACAGAAAAACATGTGAATCAGATTACATGTCTACAAAAAGAGGTATCCTGTGCCCACAGTCTGTGAGATGGTCTGACCCGCTATTACTGTATATAGTGACACTGTTTAACCCACCAGTACTGTATATAGTGAGTTAGTGACAATCTGCCGGTGAGATGGCTGGCCTGACCCTACTCATCCCAGTACTTTATAAAGTGACCACAGTAGTCTGTGACATGGTCCAGCCCCCAGTACTGTATAGTGACATTGTTAACCCCCCTGCCCCCCCATGCTGTAGTAACAATGTCTGTAATTTTCTGGTTCCATAAACACACATACATGCATAAATACACACACACACACACACACACACAAACACCAATGGGTAAAACAGAAACACTAACCCCTGTAGTCAGAGACACTAGTGAAGCATCACATCACACTCACATAATATCAGTGCAGGCAGTGGCAGGTCAACGTTTTTTATTGGAAAAAAAATTAAAAATGTTTTTTGAAGCTGAGCCCCCACCTTCGGGGGGCCAAGTTGCAGTTGCGACCTCTACACCCCCTGTAGTTCCGCCCCTGTTGACTTCCATGTCCTTTAAAGTAAACAGATCTTTCAAACTGCAAAACATGTCGGACTCCATTACATATACGGCATCACCAAAAGCCGCCGCCGCCGGTTTTTACACGATTTTGGTATCACATATACGGCGTAGCATACAAGTTACGTGCGTATATTTTACCTGTTGCCCACATATTTTACTCCCATAAACTAACATAGAACTGCCGCGCAATTCAGTATCCAATATACAGCGCAAGGACTAACGCGCGCAGAATTCAGAAAATCTACTCCAGTTTCATCTCGCCACACATGTCAGGCGCAGCAACCTTTGCACTGACTAAAAAAGCAACGTAACTCCATGGAAGCCTTAACAAACACATACATTTAAGCAGCATCTCAAAAGTTAAAGAGACAGTATACTATAAAATTGTTTCTCACTTTCCAATAACTTCTTTTACTAGCTGCAGAGTATAAAATGTATGAGATTTTCTTTTTTAAGATTTATTTCTGTATTTGAAATAGCTGATTTTGTGTTTTGAATTTACAACCTAATAAAATGGGCTGAGCTTGTAAGTATAATCATATCTCATTACTTTATCACATTGTGTACATATACTTGCTTCTTTATTTTATATCTGTTCATAAACCAATCACCAATACTTGGAGAGAACAATGGAAAATTATCATTTTACTACCTTATCTCTTCTAGAACCCACTGGGAGTGTAATTTATTCTACTGCCTGTCAAAACAGAAACAAATACAAATACAAAAAAATAAGCAGCGCTAAATAACATACAGCGTGTTCCTAGGAGATGGATAGAAACCTTCTAGAGCCGAAGTAACGGCTGAATCGAGCCAAAGGATTGCAGCTGTACACAGATCCATGGGTTCCTCCTTCACAGACAGATAACTGGATAACTGCAAGATAGAAAGGGAGACAGCGTAGTCCTTGATTCAAGGTAGTATTTATTGGATACAGTACACAACACGCTAGTAATAATACACTTACTAGACAAATAGAACAACAAGCCCCAAATCACAGATCCTAGGATAACAGGAACTAGTCTGTGTCTGGTCAGTCAGCGCCCGTGCTCAGAAACAGCCTAACTTTTCTGTTTGAAGCTCCCGGCTTACGGTACATGTGATCCAGCTGACATAAGTCCAAACACTCTCCTACGGATCCCCGTCTGGGCCAATAGACTCAACAGTCAACACGTTTCGCTGGTAGAACACCCCAGCTTTCTCAAGAGTGAATGATTCCTCTTCAGAGAGAGTCATTATTTAAAGGATATCAACTAATGGTATTGGTGAGCCAAAAAGTGGAGGCGGGCTTGTGAGCCACAATTCTAAAAGTTAAAAGCACATATAATAAAGCGCCCAATATAAAAAAAATAACATTAAGAACCTACATACGTTCATACAAAAAGATATTTCATAAAATAATTTTATACAAAAACATATCATATACATTCCCTAAATATTTCATAAGATACATCAAAATGTTTAAGCCCATAATCAGAAACATAAGTAAAAAATGCATAAATCAAATACATCAATTGTTATAAGGAAACATACGCTAATAACTCATCATGTGAACAAACTAAAAAAAGATGCTAACATCCTATATAATAAAAGGCCAAGTGTGTTTGTCTGAAGCTGTCATGCGCAGTAGACAGCACAGCACGAGGACAAACACACCTGGCCTTTGAGAGTCCCTAAGTCTCTGCTCTGCAGTGCGAGCAGAAGTGTGCGTGACCGAGCATGGCCGGGGCGTGGCCGAGCATGAAGGGGGCATGGCTGAGCGCGAGGGTCGTGAGGGGGCGTGGTCGAGCGTGAAGGGGCGGTGCCAGACGGGCCGTGAAAGGCTGTGCAGTTTGAGAGCTCAAAACAGCTCAAAAGAGGGGAGAGAGGGGTTAGGGAAAAGATAAGAAAGGTGAGAGAGAGAGATCAAGAGGGGAGAGAGAGATCAAGAGGGGAGATAAAAAGAGCACAAGAGAGGGAGCAAAAGAGAGGGGGAGAGACAGCAAAAGACAGTGGAGGGAGAGCAAAAGAAAGGGGACAGATAGATCAAAAGAAAGGGGGGGAAGAGAAAGAGAGGCGGAGGGGGGAGAGAGAGAGGGAGGAGAGAGAGAGGGGGAGGAGAGAGAGAGTGGGGGATGAGAGAGAGAGAGAGAGGGGAGGAGAGAGAGAGGGGGGGAGGAGAGAGAGAGAGAGAGAGAGAGAGGGGAGAGAGAGAGAGGGGAGGGAGAGAGAGAGAGAGAGGGGGAGTGAGAGAGAGAGAGGGGAGGGGGAGTGAGAGAGAGAGGGGAGGGAGAGAGAGAGGGGAGGGGGAGAGAGAGGGAAGGGGGAGAGAGAGAGGGGAGGGGGAGAGAGAGAGAGAAGGGAGGGGGAGAGAGAGAGAGAGGGGAGGGAGAGAGAGAGGGGAGGGAGAGAGAGAGGGGAGGGGGAGTGAGAGAGAGGAGGGAGAGATAGAGAAAGGAGAGAGAGAGAGAGAGAGAAAGGGGGGAGGGAGAGAGAGAGAGGGGAGAGAGAGAAAGAGGGGAGGGAGAGAGAGAGGGGGGGAGAAAGGGGGGAGAAAGAGAGGGGGAGAGAGAGAGGGGAGAAAGAGAGAGAGGGGGAGAGAGAGAGAGGGGGGAGAGAAAGAGAGAGAGAGAGAGGGGGGAGAGAGAGAGATAGAGGGGAGAGAGAGAGAGAGGAGAGAGAGAGAGATAGAGGGGAGAGAGATAGAGGGGAGAGAGGGGAGAGAGAGAGGGGGAGAGAGAGAGAGCGCAAAAGAGAGGAGGGAGAGAGAGCGCAAAAGAGAGGGGTGACAGAGAGAGCACAAAAGAGAGGGGGGAGAGAGAGCGCAAAAGAGAGGGGGAGAGAGAGAGTGCAAAAGAGGGGGGAGAGAGAGAGCGCAAAAGAGGGGGGGGGGAGAGAGAGCGCAAAAGAGGGGGGGAGAGAGAGAGCGCAAAAGAGGGGGGGAGAGAGAGAGCACAAAAGAGGGGGGATAGAGAGAGCGCAAAAGAGGGGGGGAGAGAGAGCTCAAAAGAGAGGGGGAGAGATAGCGCAAAAGAGAGGGGGAGAGAGAGAGCGCAAAAGAGAGGGGGGAGAGAGAGAGCGCAAAAGAGAGGGGGGGAGAGAGAGCGCAAAAGAGAGGGGGAGAGAGAGAGCGCAAAAGAGAGGGGGGAGAGAGAGCGCAAAAGAGAGGGGGGAGAGAGAGAGCTCAAAAGAGAGGGGGGAGAGAGAGCGCGCAAAAGAGGGGGGAGAGAGAGAGCGCAAAAGAGGGGGAGAGAGAGAGCACAAAAGAGAGGGGGGAGAGAGAGAGCGCAAAAGAGAGGGGGGGAGAGAGAGAGCACAAAAGAGAGGGGGGAGAGAGAGAGCTCAAAAGAGAGGGGGAGAGAGAGAGCGCAAAAGAGGGGGGAGAGAGAGAGCGCAAAAGAGAGGGGGGAGAGAGAGAGCGCAAAAGAGAGGGGGGAGAGAGAGAGCTCAAAAGAGAGGGGGGAGAGATCTCAAAAGAGAGGGGGAGAGAGAGCAAAAGAGAGGGGCAGGGAGAGAGCGCAAAGGGTGGGACCGCTGTACCCTGCAAAAAATGACCCGTGTGAACGGGCTTTAGGACTAGTATGATATAAATGATAAAATCTATCTTAAAATCTTAAAAATCCATATGTTTACATAAAAAATATACCACATATTTAAAGTATATATATATATATATATATATATATATATATATATATATATATATATATATATATATACACACATATATACATACACATATACACATATACCTGATTATTCCTGGACAAATATTATAATGAAATAAAGTAAAAAAAACTCAAAACAAAAACATGAATAAGTGGCATATCTAAAACCAATCAGAGGGGTAGCAAAAAGGGTAATAGCCCAAATAAAGTACCAAAAACAGGAAAGCTTGGGGTCAAGATCAATATTGAGTCCCAAAGGAGTGAGACTTCTCAACCTATAATTCCACTCTGTTTCTTTCTTTCTTAATTGAAGGAGCCTATAATTAGCTCCTGGGGGTACCCAATCAATAATCTGGATATGGAGACCTTGTGTATCACTACCATGTATTGCTTGGAAATGGACAAGCACACTATGTTTATCAAAACCTACTTTAATATTATACAGATGTTCACTAAATCTTTTACTGGTCTTTCTTTTAGCACGACCAATATAAATCAGATTACATTTGCAAGATAATAAATACACTGTATAAGTGGTTTGACAATTGCATCTATGTCTCATACTAATTTGTTCTGAACCATTATAATTAAAAAAGGTGTCACCTTTCTCGACTAAAGGACACATAACACATTTATGTTTATTACACTTAAAGGTTTTTCTTGGGGCTGACAAAACTCATTAGTCATAACTTTATCAGATTCAATAGTACGTAACTTACTGGGAGCCAAAATATTTTTTAGGTTTTTGTTTTTCTTAAAGGTAATTACTGGTTTAAGACAAGCCAAAGATCAGAGAATTCTTAATCCAGATTAATTTAATTTTATTAAACAAAATGATCCAAAGGTGCCCACCTTTTATCATCTCCCCAAGATCCATAAAGATTTACACAAACCCCCAGGACGACCCATTATTTCTGATTATGGGGTTAAACATTTTGATGTATCTTATGAAATATTTAGGGAATGTATATGATATGTTTTTGTATAAAATGATTTTATGAAATATCTTTTTGTATGAACGTATGTAGTTTCTTAATGTTATTTTTTTTATATTGGGCGCTTTATTATATGTGCTGTTAACTTTTAGAATTGTGGCTCACAAGCCCGCCTTCCCTTTTTGACTCACCAATACCATTAGTTGATATCCTTTAAATAAAGACTCTCTCTGATGAGGAATCATTTACTCTTGAGAAAGCCGGGGCATTCTACCCGTGAAATGCGTTGAGTCTATTGGCCAAGACGAGGATCCGTAGGAGAGTGTTTGGACTTACGTCAGCTGGATCACATGTGTCGTAAACCAGGAGCTTCAAACAGAACTGTTAGGCTGTTTCTGAGCACGGGCACTGACTGACCAGACACGGACTAGTTCCTGTTAGATCTGTGATTTGGGGCTTGTTGTTTTATTTGTCTAGTAAGTGTATTATTACTAGCGTGTTGTGTACTGTATCCAATAAATACTACCTTGAATTGAGGACTGTGCTGTCTCCCTTTCTATCTTGCATTCTACTGGCTGTGTTAACACAGCTTGGCCTTGAGGTCAAATATTTAAGGATGGGTGGGGATACCACAGGCTAAATAAAATATTTCAAATGCAATCATAAGGGTAAAGGAAATACTTGTAAACAATTTAATACACTCCAGCAGGTAAAGTGGATCATTGGTAACAAATTAAAGGGTAGTCAATTTTTGAGTAAAATGTCCCTTTAAACCTTGCTGCCCACTTAATTATTGTAATCAATATTTCTCCTCTGCAATTGTGTCAAACCAATCACAAACAGCACAACCTCTCACCTGCAGCCTTAAAACACCTGACAATGCACACCCTATTAGTAAGATCAGTATTATACGTACCCATGTGTCAATTTATATTGGATGTGAGATACATTGATTTACATCTCATAAGTGAATATTACTATATGTACCCTTCATACACAACTATGTGAGTTATAGTACAAGAATTTTTCATAAACATGATAATATTACCTATTTTTATTGCCATTTCAACACAGGTCATATTATAAGTTTTAACAATATTAGTGTATTAAAACACACCTCTCATGGATATGTATGACAATTACATGGTAAATAACAGAGACAAGGTTTATGGTGAACTATAATAATATAATTTTTTTGGCTTCTTGGATGAGGGAGATGAGGTGCCTGTAGTGGATTGCCTTGTTCTCCTTGTTCTAGCAGATTCTGGCGTTTCTGCTGGTGTGCTGGCCACAGATGATAGGCTGGTGTGTAAAGTGCTTAACCAACACATCCAAGAGTTGATTTTGTTCTCTCCATCTATTGTCTATCTGCATCTGCATATCAGACAGAATTCACATCATCTGTGACTGGTTTTGAACACTTTCACTTAACGATGCTGCCATGTCCCTCTGCAGCTCTATGCTATTTTATTTATTTATTTGTTTAACTTCTCTTGGCCACTGAAGAACCTCTCTTGGCCTCTTTGTATGCTCTCAGTGCTTGTGACGAGCCTCCTCTGGAAATCAATGTATTCCTCACCCAGGGGAGAATACAATGCATCCACAACCTCTTGACCAACAGGGCTGGCAGTTGCTTGAGGGTCAGGTTCAGCTGTATCTTCTGCTGCTTGAGGGGCAGGTTAAGCTGTATCTTCTGGTGCTTGAGGGGCAGGTTAAGCTGTATCTTCTGGTGCTTAAGGGGCAGGTTCAGCTGTATCTTCTGCTGCTTGAGGGGCAGGTTCAGCTGTATCTTCTGCTGCTTGAGGGGCAGGTTCAGCTGTAGCTTCTGCTGCTTGAGGGGCAGGTTCAGCTGTAGCTTCTGCTGCTTGAGGGGCAGGTTCGGCTGTAGCTTCTGCTGCTTGAGGGGCAGGTGCAGCTGTAGCTTCTGCTGCTTGAGGGGCAGGTGCAGCTGTAGCTTCTGCTGCTTGAGGGGCAGGTGCAGCTGTAGCTTCTGGTGCTTAAGGGGCAGGTTCAGCTGTAGCTTCTGCTGCTTGAGGGGCAGCTGTAGTTTCTGCTTTATTTCCATCTGCAGATGTTGGAGCTCGTCCCATATAGAAGAGGGTGGTGGAGCTCATCCCATGGAAGAGGATGGTGGAGCTTGTGCAAGGAAGAGGATGGTGGAGCTCTAATGTATTATTGGTAGTCCCACTGATGACCAGTGTGTGACCATTTAGCCTCTACAATCGGCCCATCTTGTGACATAGTCACATGAGATTGTGTTGTGGGGGGTGTAAATACATGGACCCTTTGTGGCTGTCTTGGCTCCCCCTCAAAACTAAAGGAAGGATATTCCTCTGGCCAGGAATCTTCTTCCGGGTCCTCAACTGAAGCCATCCAACCATGCTCATGTGTGGGAGCATGCTATTCGTGCGATTGTCTGAAGACTGGTGGTGGTGGTGGTGGCATGGCTGTTTGTATCCTTGTGACAGGAGGTTCTGTGGAGTAGTTAAAGGATGAGAGGGATTAGTACAGTCAGATATATGTCCATGTGGGTATACAATGTACATTGATACATGCTAGGGCGTATACTGATTCACATGTCCAACTCTATCACCTGCATGTGCACATTGTGAGTTGGTCTATGAGGGATTTGAATATGAGCAGTATACAGGGATGTGTTTCATACAACAGTTATGTGTACATGTCAATGATGAAATAATGTGTTCTTTAAGTGACACTATAGTCACACAATTAACTTTAGCCTGATCTAGGCACAGAACCTGCTTTATTGAGCTAAATGTATTGGGATGGCTATAGAGTCCATTGAATGAAAACTCTACATGTGGTGTGTGGCCTGTGTTACTCTGAGACATGTTAGTATTGCACTATTCCACCTCACATCATGAATTGCATTGTGTTATGTAGCAGTAATGTCAAGTAAAAATTGAAGATGTTTTTGTTAGTACTCCAAATACCATGCTCCTCATCGTGTACATGAATGTGTGATATTAAAGTATGTTGTATCGCAACTACATATAATACAGGTGTGTGGGATGTTACTCACCAGCATGATGTGCTGTGGTTGCAGCCCCTAAGTCACGAACCCCTGGAAGTTCACGGACTGCTGTGATACTCAGTCTCCTGCCAGGTGTTCTATTCCATTTCCAGGGATGGCCCACCACCTGTTCCCTTCTGGTGGACAGCTACCTGCCCCATCTTCTCTTTCACCCGCCTTTTACAGTCATTCCACCTCTTTTTAAGGTCCTCTACAGTCCTCCTCTGCAGGGCCAAGCTGTTGACGGCATCCTCTCCCGCCAGCCATGCAGTCTTTCTTTTTTTTGGCACTGCCTTTGCCCTTCTCCTGCACTGTAATTGTCCATGATGGCCTGGACTAGGGCAACATTTTTGTCAAATGTGAAGTTAGGATATCTCAGCCTCTCATCCTCCATGGCCACTTAGCTTCCTCCCTGTGATGTTCCTGGCAGTGTGGGCTCCTCCCTTTCCTCTCCATCCTCCCCCGTTCTGTCCCCATGTGCACCCTCTGTCCCTCTTCTAGATGTGTCTGCTCTCTGGGGCTCTCTGGCATCTCTCCTCCCATCATCCCTTCTGGCTCTCCCTCTCCCCACTCCCCTTACTCCCTGACAGGGGGCCCACTGCTTCTCCTGTCCTCTCCAATACTTCTCTCCCTGCCACTCCTCTCCCCGCCGCTCCTATCCCCTCCTCCCATCTCCCCTACCTCTCCCTGTCATCCTCACACTAATCACACTACACACACTCCCACTCACTCCCAGTTCAGTCACACACAATCACAATCAAACACTCAGCCTATCACACTGTAAAAATAAAATAAAATATGTGAGGTGTTAGAAAAAAAAGTGTGTTGTATTTGTATATGTATGTATGCAATGTGTGCAATATGTCAGAATATATGTAAGTAAAAAAGTGTACAAGTTTACTCAATCCACCAATGCCACCTAACTATTCTGTTTGCGCCTCTCTCTCTACTCTGACTAATCCTCCACTCCTGGGCCGTGTGTTGTAGCTCAACGAACAATCCAAACACACTGAAGAAAATGGCTTCTGCGCCTGGGTTTATATATGAATTTGAATAGCGTAATTACGTGTGGCATTTTTAGTTTAATTCCGGTTTCGTTTTTACACGTTATAATCATTTGCATAAAACTACTCTTTATTGACACTTTACGCAGACATAATATTGGCGTAAGTTACTTGTGACGACAGAAATGTGTATTTGCGCACATTTCTGAAGATCGCCAGTTTGTCCTACTTACGCCAGTCTAGCATCTAACGGCGCCGTATATGTAATACCCCGATGTGCAAGGTGAAATTACGGGCGGTGCGGGTTTCAGCGCTTGTACTGAAGCCTGCGCAATATATGTAATCTCACCCGTCGTTTTTAAAATATCCTGTATGCAAAATGAAGACTTAAAAATACAGAAGAGTTTTGTTTTATATAATCCATACATTAAAGGCACGTGAAAGTCACCATTTTTCTTTCATGATTCAGATAGAACAGTTTTAAACAACTTTCCACTTCTATTATCAAATATGCTTCATTTTCTTGGTATCTTTTGTTGAAGGAGCAGGAATGTACTACTACTACTAGCTGAACAGATCAGGTCAAGTGAGCTAATGACAAGAGGTAAATATGTGCAGCCACTAATCAGCAGCTAGCTTCTAGCGCATGGCTGCTCCTGCGCATACATAGGTAAAGGATACCAAGAGAACAATTTGATATTAGAAATAAAGTGGAAAGTTGTTTAAAATTGCTTGCTCTATCTGAGACATGAACGTTTAAAAAAGAAAAAAACTTGAACAAAAGCTGAAACACAACCCCTTGAGTGCTAACGACGGCTCTGAGCCGCCGCAAAGCTTCCCACTCAGGTGCTAACGACAGCTCAGAGCCGTCGCTAGCACTGAACCACCTTGATGGAGGTCTGAAGACCTCCATCCACTCCCACTGTATAATGACAGACATCGCCGGGGCTTCACGTTACAAGTAGTGACGTCACGTGCAATGACGCGATGACGTAATCGCACAACTTTATTTAAAACTGACAATTGTCAGTTGTAGGGAGAAGGGGACATGCTGCTTAAATGCCTGTATCTCAGGCATCTAATAAGCAGCTGTAGACCCCCAAGACCCAACATTGGAAAGGTAATCATCTACCCTTTCTAATGGTATAAGTATTTGGGGTGTTAAAAAAAATAAATATCAGTTTAAGTATTATAGCTAAATGATCACAATGGTAACCAGTGTTACCGCAGTGATCACCTAGCTGAGAAATGTCGCATTCTCTTTTACAATACGGACCGATATTATATTTGAAATCCCATGATCACCTGGATAATGTGGTTACAAATTAATAAATGGTAGAGGAATGCTATTTAAAAAAAAAAAAACACCAAATAATATTTTTATAATCAGTCTTTTAGCGTGTGTGGAAGATGAGTAAAACACCCTCTTTACGCAGCTCTCTCCTTCTTTCAAAACTTCTGTATTTTTAATTCAAAGACACTTATTTTTTGCAATAAAAATGATATATTTTCTCGCGAAATAATTCCTTTAAAAATATATTTATTTTTTTAAAGAGAATGATGGATAAGCATAGTGCTGAAGAAGCTGGGTTCTCTATGAACTCAGACTCTGATTCCTTCATTGATGATGCATATGGTATATAAACTAAATATTTCTAGAAAGTACACACCATGCCACATCAAATGAGGGGACACGTATTGCTTGCACAAAAATAGACAATGTAATAATAAGTGGAATATGACGCAACTTATTCCGTTAATTGCTGCGCACCCCAAATTCATGCTAGAAATACTTGTAGCCCCTCATTTGATGCACCAAGGGGTGTACTTTCTGCAAATGTGTGCTTTGTGTACCCCATTTTAATTTCTCAGGTGGCTAGAACTGTTTAATTGCGGAAAACAGTACAGTAAGTTCTAAGATCATTTATCAAATTGACATGCCTGCGATAAAACAGTGGGATAAAAAGTGAAATGTTCTTAATTTCTGCTTATTTCAAACAGGTTACCTACTACAAATATTTATCCACACATGCTTTGATGATAGAGCTTAGAAAAATAAAATTACATACTATTATTTATTGCGTCAGGAGTAAAAAAATACACTTTTTTTTCACATTTTACGCTCTATTTTTTTAAACCTGATGATACATACACATATAATAATGGTATATTTTGGGTCTGCTGATAAAAACAACATATAGTTTGTATGGTTTATTCACACAAGCTTTACTTCTAAAAGTGTTTAAATGTGAACTGCAACAAAAAGCTCAGAACCAGCTTAGCACACAGGTGGGAAATGGCCCAACAATGTTCTTTTGTGATTCAGACAAAGCATACAATTTTAAAAAAAAGTATTCAAATTACTTCTATTATCAAATTTGCTACGTTACCAT
Source organism: Bombina bombina (assembly GCF_027579735.1). NCBI lineage: Eukaryota > Metazoa > Chordata > Amphibia > Anura > Bombinatoridae > Bombina > Bombina bombina. The sequence goes on from NC_069499.1 coordinate 343,441,560, forward strand.
GATATTCTGTGTTGAAGAGATACCTAGGTAGGCATCTGGAGCACTAATGGCAGGAAATAGTGCTCTAGTAAATGGATAAGATTCTTGCAAAACTGCTGGCATATAGTGCTCTAGAAATGGTCCGGCTCCTAAGCTTATGTCTCTGCTTTTCAACAAACGATGCCTAGAGAACAAAGAAAAACTGATAATAGAAATAAATAAAAAAATAAATAAATTGCATGCTCTATCTGAATCATTAGAGAAAATCTTTGAGTTTCATATTCCTTCAAAGTGACAGTAACGTCAAAATGAAAGTGTTTATTTTATTTGTTTTATTCACAAAACGTGAATTGTTTGGAGCATCGCAACCGTTGCATCTAAAATCAAACCAATTTGCTCAGCTCTCAGAGAGATGTAATGTGGGCATAAGATATCTTTTGTAGGTATGTAAACACTGAACTGCAGATCGCAACCGTTTATGTTTAGAATCAACACCGTGACCTTCTCATGATTTGTGAGGCCAAGCCATATAGCATGGTGTAATTTAGTATTATGTTCCTGAGGCAAAATAATCATGTTTTCTAATAAATCAGACGCAACCAAGATATTGTGTAACAGGCCACAAAACAGTGTTCCTTGTTACATCTTGGTCTTTATATGTTCTTTTCACCAAAAATAAGATAATTTAAAGCAGTAAGATGAAATGTGTACCTTAGAGGAACATTTAACCCAAAATATTACTATGATTAAAATGAATATGAATGAACAACAATTAACCTTTTTCATGCAAAAAAATATTTGTAACTTTTTTTTTTTTACACTGCTTAAAGGGATATAAAAAGTCTGTTTCAGTGTTGTGATAAAAAGCACTACCCAGTGGGTTATTCTTAATACAAAATAATTGGAATATATATCAGTCATCATTTTACTTTTTTTTTTTTTACTTTATTTATGCAGGGTCCATTACTTCCTACCAAAGCCCCACAAGGGGGCAGTGGTCTCTACAGGAAAGCAAAGAAGTAGCTTGATCTTTGAAGTTGTTGCTAGGAGACACCTACACTAACGCCAGTCAGTTTCTTGCCCATGCTCAGTAGAGTGCTTTTGCTGCAAAAAAATCATGTGACAGTAGAAAGTAGGTTCTGTAATGTTCCCTTTACTGACTGTAGGCTGTGGCTACATTGTGAAATTATAAGTGCTCATTTTGCAAAAAAAGAAAAGAAAGGCTGTTTTCAAAGTCCAAGCTACTCTAATATATTTTTGAGTAGATTTGTATGTTTTTAAAGAGTTAACATTTCAAGCTTTCCAGATTCTCATTTCATATTGGAAAAATGGTATCATTAGATACATATTATTTTAAAGCAAAATGTTAACTCCCTGGATAGCTCTATATACCCACCACTGTACCATTAACAACCAATTATAGCTGTCCATCACTGAAAACCATATCAATATGCAAAAAGACACTCTAACTGATCAAGCCATTCATCCTTATTCTCCATTCATCCAGCATTCTCTTCTCTCCTGACAATCTTCCTCTCTTTCTGCGTTTCATTATGTTGATATGATGGTAACTATGTTTTCTTTGTGTTTTTCATTTAGTTGATGGTAATGACTTATTCAGTATCATTTGTTATTTGGCACAATCCAATCTCCATCAAAAAGGGCTGTCACTGTTGTTGGCATGGGTAGCGCCATTTTGTTTTTCGGTAACAAGCATTGGCTGATTGGTGATCTTATATTGTTATCATTTATCCAACATGTGTTATGGTTAAATCTGTGGGAGTTGAGCATTTAAAGGGACATTCCGGTTCAAATTTAAATACATGTAGATAAATTACATATTTAAATATAATCATACATGTATTGGCAAAAATGCTTCTAGTATAAGTTATCACTGTTTTACTGTTAGCATTTTTTTTTCTCTGCACGTGCATGTAAGGCAAAGCTAGATATTGCACCATTTTAAATCCTGCAGGTGCTCAAAGTGCCAGTGGGGTTTGTTTTCATATCAGCAATTAACAAATTGAGTCATTACAGTCTCTGAGCAAGTACTGTGTTTAAAATGCTGGTGCATGGTGCATACCTAAATATACTTTTGAAACAGCTATAACTTTTATTGGAAGCGTTTTTACTAATACATGTATATTGAAAATATGATTGTATTCAAAACTTAAATGCATCCATGTGGATTGAAATTTTGTCTAGAATGTCCATATAATAAGTGCCTTTTTGCTCCAATGTAGAAAAAGCATATTGGGAGCCTAAAAACAGCCGATAAACATGATTGATAGCGCTTGAATCGACCCCTAAATCAGTTAAATGTAACACTCTTTTACAACTGCAGTTTCTGACTTTTTAAACATTTCTAGTGGTCATTGATGAACTTCTGTATCACTAAAAAAAATTATATTCACTAGCAACAGACTCTGGGTATTATGATGACGTTTTCCATTAGTAAAGTGGCATAAAGGAGCAATAATACAATGCTCTAATGTGCTAAAGAATTTTATTATTGATCTGTTTCTTGAACAGAAATGCGTATTTAACCCCTGCATATAGGGTTAAACATTTAAAGCTAATTATCAGCTGTTTTTAGCCCCTTAGCAAGGGTTAAACAAACAGTTCTTCTCATGCAGCAGTGCAATAATAAAATGTTCTAGCACATTAGAGTATTTTATAATTCCTACCTTAAAGGGACATGAAACCCCAAAAAAATCATGATTCAGAAAGAGAATACAATTTTAAACAACTTTCTAATTTACTTCTGTGATCTAATTTGCTTATTTCTTTAGATATAATTTGTTGAAGAAATAGCAATGCACCGGAAGAGCCAATCACACAATACATCTATGTGCAGCCACCAATCAGCTGCTACTGAGCCTAATTAGATATGCTTTTCAACAAAGGATCTCAAGAGAATGAAGCAAATTAGATAATAGAAGTACATTGGAAAGTTGTTTAAATTTGCATGTTCTTTCTAAATCATGAAAGAAAGAAAAAAAGAGTTTCATGTCCCTTTTATATATTACTTCCATTTTAGCATATTACATTATACATATGTTTACAGTTATTGTCCTTTGTGCTGCAGTTATTTGAAGAAATTAATATCTTTTCCCTAAAATTTAGCCTAACCAATCAGAGACTGTATCAGCTGAGTAACATAATCCAGCTCTTTTAGGAATAGTCTCACCCTAGGCTAAAAGCAGAATGAGGCTAATCACGGGGGTGCAAACTATGGCGGTGGAACTGACAGCTAATAGCATGAGCACTTAGGAAGGAAGTTGCACTCTAGGATCAGCTCATATAAAATACAACAATTATTGAAGCATTTAAAAAATATAATTTTTATTTTTTAAATGCTTCAATCAATTTTGTATTTTTACATAAGCTGATCCTAGAGTGCGAGTCCTTTCCTAAGTGAAAAAGCAGAATGAGGAATGTACAATTTAGTGCAGTAAGTGGCACTGGCAGTATAGCCTCTAACTGGCTATATGATGCTGCTCTTTTTCAGTTAAAGGGACAGTCTACCATAGAATTGTTATTGTTTTAAAAGATAGATAATCCCTTTATTACCCATTCACCAGTTTTGCATAACCAACACAGTTATATTAATATACTTTTTACCTCTGTGATTACCTTGTACCAGCCCCCTGAACACATGACTGTGACTGTTTATTATCTATTGACTTGCATTTAGCATTGTGTTGGGCTAAATCTTAAAGGGACAGTTTACTCAAAAATTTTCTCCCCTTTAATTTGTTCCCAATGATCCGCTTTACCTGCTGGAGTGTATTCAATTGTTTACAAGTAGCTCCTTTACCCTTATATTGGCATTTGAAATTGTTAATTTAGCATGTGGTATCCCCACCTATTCTGAAAGTTTGTGGCCGCGCGTACCAGCTATAGATAAGCTTTGTAAACATCGCCAGCAGAAGAAATTACACTCCCAGTGTGATAAAGTAGAGATAAGGTAATAAAATGTTGATTTTCCATTGTTCTCTCAAACGACAGATATAAGATAAAGAAGCAGGTATATGTGCACAATGTGATACAGTAATGAGAAAATGATTATACCTACAAGCTCAACCTATTTTATTAGGCTGTGGCTTCAAAACACAAAATCAGAGCTTTAATATACAGAAATAAACCTTAAAAAGCTCATTTTCATACATTTTTTACTCTGCAGTTGGTAAAAAAAGCAATTGTAAACACATTAAGGGAAAAACTATTTTACAGTATACTGTTCCTTTAAATAACCCCCAGTGCCTGAACACAGTGTTATCTATATGGCCCACATGTACTTTCTGTCTCTTTGTATTGAAAAGAGATTTAAAAAGCATGTGATAAGAGGCAGCCCTCAAAGGCTTAGAAATTAGCATGTGAGCCTACCTAGGTTTAGTTTAAACTAAGAATACCAAGAAAAAAAAGCAAATTTGATGATAAAAGTAAATTGGAAAGTTGATTAAAATTAAACCCAACATTTTTCTTTCATGATTCAGATAGAGCACACAATATTAAAAAACTTTCTAATTTACTTCTAATATCCTTTTTTCTTTGTTCTCTTGGTATCTTTTATTGAAAAGCAGGGACATACGTTTGGGGGCCAGCCCATTTCTGGAGCACTATATGGCAGCAGTTTTGGATGAATGTTATCTATTTACAAGAGCACTAGATGGCAGCACTATTTCCTGCCATGTAGTGCTTATGATGCCTACCTAGGTAGCTCTACAACATAGAATATCATGAGAACAAAGCATATTTGATAATAGAAGTAAATCGGAAACTTTTTTATGCTCTGTCTGATTCACAAAATATTTTTTTGTTTCCTATCCCTTTAAAGAAAGGGTCAATAGAATATATTTCAGCAAAGTTGCATCATGCAAAAAATAAATAGAGGTGAAACCCGAAAAATTAGAATATCGTGCAAAAAAACTAATATATGAGATAGACTCATTACATGCAAAGCAAGATAGTTCAAGCCGTGATTTGTCATAATTGTGATGATTATGGCTTACCGCTCATGAAAACCCCAAATCCACAATCTCAGAAAATTAGAATATTGTGAAAATGTGCAATATTCTAGGCTCAAAGTGTCCCACTCTAATCAGCTAATTAAGCCATAACACCTGCAAAGGGTTCCTGAGCCTTTAAATGGTCTCTCAGTCTGGTTCATTAGGAATCACAATCATGGGAAAGACTGCTGACCTGACAGTTGTGCAGAAAACCATCATTGACACCCTCCATAAGGAGGGAAAGCCTCAAAAGGTAATTGCAAAACAAGTTGGATGTTCCCAAAGTGCTGTATCAAAGCACATTAATAGAAAGTTATGTGGAAGGGAAAAGTGTGGAAGAAAAAGGTGCACAAGCAGCAGGGATGACCGTAACCTGGAGAGGATTGTCAGGAAAAGGTCATTCAAAAGTGTTGGGGACTTTCACAAGGAGTGGATAGAGGCTTGAGTCAGTACATCAAGAGCCACCACACACAGACGGATCCTGGACATAAGCTTCAAATGTCATATTCTTCTTGTCAAGCCACTCCTGAACAACAAACAACATCAGAAGCGTCTTACCTGGGCTAAAGAAAAACAGACCTGGTCTGTTGCTCAGTGGTCCAAAGTCCTCTTTTCTGATGAGAGCAAATTTTGCATCTCATTTGGACACCAAGGACCCAGAGTATGGAGGAAGAATGGAGAGGCACACACTGCAAGATGGTTGAAGTCCAGTGTGAAGTTTCCACAGTCTGTGTTGATTTGGGGAGCCATGTCATCTGCTGGTGTTGGTCCACTGTGCTTCATTAAGTCCAGGGTCAATGCAGCCGTCTACCAGGAAATTTTGGAGCACTTCATGCTTCCTTCCGCAGACGAGCTCTATGGGGATGCTGACTTCCTTTTCCAGCAAGACTTGGCACCTGCCCACACTGCCAAAAGCACCAAAACCTGGTTCAATGACTGTGGGATTACTGTGTTTGATTGGCCAGCAAACTCGCCTGACCTGAACCGCATAGAGAATCTATTTGGCATTGCCAAGAGAAAGATGAGAGACATGAGACCGAACAATGCAGAAGAGCTGAAGGCCGCTATTGAAGCATCCTGGTCTTCCATAACACCTCAGCAGTGCCACAGGCTCATAGCTTCCATGCCACGCCGCATTGAGGCAGTAATTGCTGCAAAAGGGGCCCAAACCAAGTACTGAGTACATACAGTATGCATGCTTATACTTTTCAGAGGTCCGATATTGTTCTATGTACAATCCTTGTTTTATTGATTGCATGTAATATTCTAATTTCTGAGATTGTGGATTTGGGGTTTTCATGAGCGGTAAGCCATAATCATCACAATTATGACAAATCACGGCTTGAACTATCTTGCTTTGCATGAAATGAGTCTATCTCATATATTAGTTTAACCTTTTAAGTTGCATTAGTGAAATAAATTAACTTTTGCACGATATTCTAATTTTTCGAGTTTCACCTGTAAATTATGTTTACCATGCAAATGCTGGAAAATAAAATGTGTGACAATGTTAAAACACAGCATTTGTGTTCCATCAATAATCCTGAAAACTAGAAGGATGAAAGTGAGAGAAATGTCTTATAAAGCAAAACTTTCTGCAATACTTTATTAAGCGAAAAAGAGTGTGACATTCAAAAGCGAAATGTTGATTAATATATTTAGAAAAGTACTAAAATAACGAGAATTTATACAATTAAAATAGCTCATTACTAATTTAATTACATTAGTCTCAGTGACAGAATTTCATTTGTCTACCTTTTGCTGGGCTCTAATGTACCATCAAGTATTATAATACGTTCTACTTCGATACCCATTACAGTGATATTTTTTAGCTGCAGAAATGTTCAGAATAATCAATACTTTTTATTAGACTTGTCCTGTTAATTTATGTATATCCCCTTTGTCTCTATATAAGATTTTATTGCATCTATAGGTCTGGGTAATGCATGACTGGTAGTTATGATGTAAAAAAAAATTTGATATAGCTGGATACAGACTTTGCATTTCAGCTTCCACTACAGGCCACTGTGATGATTAGGACTGAAGAGCTTCAATTACCCCCCCCCCCCCCCAAAAAAAAAAAAGGCAAGTACAGGAAACATTTACATTACAGAAGGATAACGCAGCACATACAATTAAAGCATGAGGCAAGAAAACCATAATTACAGTCTGATGCATTTCGTGACTAAAGTGCACTTTTTCATAGACTAAAGAGATAACAAAACACTGCATACCTTGAAAATGCAGCATACCTTAAAAGACAGAAGCAACATTAACTCTTAGGGTCTGGTTAAATGGAACCAAAACATAAATTCAATTCAAGGGAAACATTGTCAAGCTGTTTTAAGTTACTATAGTAGGAGCAGGCCCAACGGTTTTATGTGCCCAAGGTGAGACTTAAATTGTTCTCCTTAGTTGTATTTTGTACTAATTATCTGTCTATCTGTCCATCACCCTGCCTACCACCAAGCTAACCTATTCTTACCCATTCATTCACCTATTTATATATCACCCGGCCTACCAACAATCTAACCTATTCTCACCCATTCATTCACTTATCTATACATCACCCTGCCTACCAACAAGCTAACCTATTCTCATCCTTGATGTGCCTATCTATACATCACCCGGCCTACCAACAAGCTAACCTATTCTTACCCATTCATTCACCTATCTATACATCACCCTGCCTACCAACAAGCTAACCTTGCCATAAGCTGTTATTCCTATGGCAAACTAGTTCCATATAATTGTTTTACAACTGATTAATTCATTCAATAATTGTAAACCCTTTAAAAATGGTTCACACAAAGTTGAGCCAATGAGATGCCAGGGTTTCCAAAAGTGTAGATCCAGGAAATCTGATTAATTCATTCAATAATTGTAAACACTTTAAAAATGGTTCACACAAAGTTGAGCCAATGAGATGCCAGGGTTTCCAAAAGTGTAGATCCAGGAAAAAAAAAAAAAGCAAAACTATGGCCCTTATCTAAAACTTCAAAAGAATGTAGAAGCGCTTTTGTCATTAAAGGAACGTCAAATTTGATGGGGGGGGGGGGCAGGGAATTAAAGACAATTGACTGAATAAGTAATTACAAACCAAATACATTATGAAAATGTAAGCATTTATCAAAAGAGAAACTTATGAACACATACAGTATAATGAAGCAAAGCTATAATCACCTTTTTTCCAACAAGCTTTTCTCTCATATTTGGTGAAGAGTATAAAGCAATGGGCACCATTCCTGAGCTTATTTACTTTAAAGGGGATGAAAAGGCAAAATTAAAGTTACATGTATGATAGAGAATTCACTTTTAAACAACTTCCCAATTTATTTCTATTATATATTTTACTTTACTAATTTACTGTTCTCTTGGTATTTTATATTGAAAAGCATACCTAGATAGACCAAGGAGGAGAAATTAACTACTGGGACCTAGCTGCTGATTGGTGGCTGCACATATATGCCTCTTGCCATTGGCTCATGCAAAATGTTCAGCTGGCTTTCATTTGTGCTACTTCAACAAAGGTTACAAAGAGAATTAAGTAAATTTGTTTTATATGCATATTAAATTGTACATTTTATTGAGATCAGTATTATATTTTTCTAGCCCATTTGAACCGTTTTAGTTCACTTCTTTATCTCATTGGCCTATTAAGCTTGTTTTAGCGCTCACTCCATACCTTTTCCACTGTTTCCCTCTTGTAGTCCGCTAGGGGACTTATTTGGTAGTGAGCTTTAGGCTGTCCTTTTAGCGCTTGGGATACTACATACATAGATTTAAGTAATTTGATAATAGAAATAAAATGGATGTTGATTACAATTGTATGCCCTACATCAAACACATCACAGATATTACATTACAAACTATGCTGTGTGTTAATAAGTAGTTATGTTTGGGAGTTAAGGGAGCATATTGTTCTGTTATTTGTTTCCACAACTCCTTTACTCTTCCATAAAATTTTTTTCTCCCTATTTTGATATAAAGAAATTCTTTAAGAAAAAGCTTCTCTTCCACTTTCTCTATCCAATGAGAATAGTTTAGATAGTTGTTTTCTTCCAATGTTTTAATATGAATGATATGGCACTATTTAACACCTTAACGACCACCGACGTACCCTGTACGTCGGTATCTTAGTATCGTGGAATCTTTGCCTCTCTATAGTCCGAAGTGCCCTGCAGCAGCTGGAGAGAGGTGGGATCGCCTACAAAGTCAGGTAAGATGTCAGCTAGGGTTGTAGTCCCGAGCAGCTCCTGTAGATCCTTAGGGAGTATGGTCTCTTTGTTAAGGGGTCGCCCTTTGTTAGAGGTTCCTAAGAGCTTCATTTTGGGTAAATGTAATTTAGCTCTGTGTTCTAGAGCCAAGTTGTGCTAGTTGCTATGTAATTTGTTTTACTCCACAAGACAGTGAGTGATGGGTTGGAATTCAAGGGTCAGTGAGACCTTCCAGTTTGTATATTTTTTATGAAGCAAGTATTAGTAGTAGTTGGTGTCTTTGAAGCCAATCTATAGATGATACTGGTTCTTAAAGACCCTAGAAGAGTGCATTTTAAGGTGGTAGTATTTATATGTCATCAGTATGTTTAATATACAGTGCTTAATACTAGTTAACTGAGATGGTATATATAATGATTTAATTATCATTTTACGTAGAAACATTACATGGAATGTAATACATGGAAACATTGCATGGAATGTACTAAGACATTGTATGCTAGATTACAATTGGCACATTAATGTTAGCATGGGACGCAATATTACAAGTTGAAAGTAAATGGTTGCACTTGAGCACAAACAAAAACTGCTCTCATAAAAAACATATATATATGTGTGTGTGTGTATATATATATATATATATATATATATATATATATATATATACTGTATATATATATATACATACATATACCTATGGATTTAAAGGAACTTTTTGCATTTAAATCCAGAGTGCCTGCTTTATGTGGAGCTGTTGATTTGTTTGCTGTGCACCCCGGTCAAGTGTGGGACATTGTGAGTGCTAAACCTTATTGGACACTATATATATATATATACAGTGGGGCAAAAAAGTATATAGTCAGCCACCAATTGTGCAAGTTCTCCCACTTAAGAAGATGAGAGAGGTCTGTAATTTTCATCATAGGTATACCTCAACTATGAGAGACAAAATGTGGAAACAAATCCAGACAATCACATTGTCTGATTTGGAAAGAATTTATTTGCATATTATGGTGGAAAATAAGTATTTGGTCAATATCAAAAGTTCATCTCAATACTTTGTTATATATGTTTTGTTGGCAATGGCAATGACAGAGGTCAAATGTTTTCTGTAAGTCTTCACAAGGTTGTCACACACTGTTGCTGGTATGTTGGTCCATTCCTGCATGCAGATCTCCTCTAGAGCAGTTATGTTTTAGGGCTGTCGCTGGGGAACACGGACTTTCAACTCCCTCCAAAGGTTTTCTATGGGGTTGAGATCTGGAGACTGGCTAGGCCACTCCAGGACCTTGAAATGCTTGTTACGAAGCCACTCCTTCATTGCCCGGGTGGTGTGTTTGGGATCATTGTCAGGCTGAAAGACCCAGCCACGTTTCATCTTCAATGCCCTTGCTGATGGAAGGAGGTTTGCACTCAAAATCTCACAATACATTCTTTCATGTACACGGATCAGTCGTCCTGTTGCCTTTGCAGAGAAACATCCCCAAAGCATGATGTTGCCACCCCCATGCTTCACAGTAGGTATGGTGTTCTTTGGTTGCAACTCAGCATTCTCTCTCCTCCAAACACGACGAGTTGTGTTTCTACCAAACAGTTCTACTTTGGTTTCATCTGACCATATGACATTCTCCCAATCCACTTCTGGATCATCTAAATGCTCTCTAGCATACTTCAGATGGACCCAGACATGTACTGGCTTAAGGAGGGGGACACATCTGGCACTGCAGGATCTGAGTCCCTGGCGGCCTAGTGTGTTACTGATGGTAGTCTTTGTTACGTTGGTCCCAGCTCTCTGCAGGTCATTCACTAGGTCCCCCTGTGTGGTTCTGGGATGTTTGCTCACCGTTCTTGTGATCATTTTGACCCCAACGGGTGAGATCATGCGTGGAGCCCCAGATCGAGGGAGATTATCAGTGATCTTGTATGTCTTCCATTTTCTAATTATTGCTCCCACAGTTGATTTATTCACACCAAGCTGCTTGCCTATTGCAGATTCGGTCTTCCCAGCCTGGTGCAGGTCTACAATTTTGTTTCTGGTGTCCTTCTACAGCTCTTTGATCTTCACCATAGTGTAGTTTGGAGTGTGACTGTTTGAGGTTGTGTACAGGTGTCTTTTATACTGATAACAAATTCAAACAGGTGCCATTAATACAGGTAATGAGTGGAGGACAGAGGAGCCTCTTAAAGAAGAAGATACAGGTTTGTGAGAGCCAGAAATCTTGCTTGTTTGTAGGTGACCAAATACTTATTTTCCACCATAATATGCAAATAAATTATTTCCAAATCAGACAATGTGATTGTCTGGATTTGTTCCACATCTTGTCTCTCTTAGTTGATGTATACCTATGATGAAAATTACAGGCCTCTCTCATCTTCTTAAGTGGGAGAACTTGCACAATTGGTGGCTGACTAAATACTTTTTTGCCCCACTGTATCTCAGTAGAGACAAGCACTCCAGACTCACTGGTCGAATGCCCGGGGTGCAACAAAAGAAAGTGCATAAACTGGAACAGAGAGTGCACTCACCAGGACTTTTTACAAGTTTTATTACCTGAAAGTGATAAACAAGGAATTACATTTGTAAAAAGTCCTGGTAAGTGCATTCTCTGTTCCAGTTTATATATATATATAAAACACCCAGAGGTAGTCTGGCACTCACTTGCAAGTACACAGCTAAGATTAAAAGCAAAAATGGAAGAGTTAGCTACTGCATCTGGCCAAATAGTTCAAGCCCAAGAACCACATCAAGGTCTCTCCCATCCCAGGTCCCTAATACAGCCAAACTATGCATGCTCTCAATCAAACAAACTGGAAACCACCCAAGGAGGCACAGGCCTTATGTAATCTCCCTAGACACATAGAAAACATGGAAATGGACTAAACTCTCAAACTGGACCGGGTACATATCTTATGACCCTGCAAATGCACAGCCATGGGTGCTCAACAGCACTCACAGGAAGCTGCATATACCACAGAGACCCAGGCAGTTAATCCCAGACAAGTCTGGGTGCAAAGCCCATAGGGAAAATTACAAAACAATTAACACAACACACAGAGGAATCTGGCACTCACTTGCAAGTACACAGCTAAGATTAAAAGCAAAAATAGAAGAGTTAGTTACCGCATCTGGCCAAATGGGTTAAGCCCAGGATCCCCGTCAAGGTCTCTCCCATCCTGGGTCACTACTACAGCCAAACAATGCATGCCCTATGGGCTTTGCACTCAGACTTGTGTTTTATTGTGTTCTGATAAGAAATACTTCTTCACTATGTGACTGTGGATGTCAGGCTTTGTCATCTGCCTGAAGGAACTGTTTGAACCATTTGATAAAGGTGCTGGTTGGCACCGAAACATCATGGGACCGTTTTAACCTTTGAAAATTCTACAATAAAAGCTAAGTTTTATTTTTAACCCAGCGAGTGCTATCTTACTATGTGACTGTTTGTATATCTTTGATATAGCACCCTGGTGGCTGTTTACTCAACATTTGAGGATTGGAGTGCAGGTCTTTATCTACTAATATATATATATATATATATATATATATATATATTAATCACAAAAAATAATCATATATATATATATATATATATATATATATATATATACTGTATATATATATATATATATATATATATAAAGTATATTTTCTTCTATGTGAAAAACATTGGAATGTAAAGTATTCATAACTACCTTTAGCTTTATCACTGTCTGTTGGTCTAATTTGGTGACATGTTAGTGCGCAATAAGTTGGGACCATTTTAACTTCTCCCTATGGGGACGCGCTGAGTTTCGCTTGTAATACGTCTGCTAACCCGGTCATCGTAAAATTTTACTTTGAGAACAGTTAGTGTGAAAGCAAAAAATTTAGTTTGCGGGCCACTTATTAACTGGCCCAATTTTTTTTTTTTACCAAACTTGATTAAAAAATGTGAGGAGGTTTCTGATCGTGAGCAATAATTATTTGTAGCTGCCCTACTATCTGTAATGAACTACAGGCAGAAAGGGTCTTGAGCTTATGAAATATAAGGGTCATTCATTTAAAACAAAATGAGAGAGAAGTGTTAGTAGAATGTGCTTACACCATTTAATATCTAATGGACAAGGTAGCATTTAAAATAAGCTCTTATAACTGCAGACTGTTTTGATGAGTTAGGATTTATTAATTGTCAGAATCACTCACATTTTTCTATCCAGCCAGGAGAAAAATCTGATGTTTCTTCCTTAGTTGTAAAAACACTCCCTGACAGTAATCTCCTTTACATGGCATGGTCACATTGCTAATGTGCTTTCTATTTATCTGTTACCAGCCAGATGTAGTTTGCTCATCTAGACTACATATAAGCATGAAATTAAGTTAATTTGTTCACTGAAATACAGTTTATAATGCACTTTAAAGTAGGGGACAGTCTGTTAGTCTGGCACACAAAATATTTTTTTGGCCACCACTTTAGGGTTTGAGGATGTTTATGCTCTTGTGAATTTGTAGGACTTATATGAAATATAATATGAAAATGAGTCAGGGTTCTAGTAATACCAGATGTTTAATGAACGATTTGAAATTGGAACGCTCCCTCACATCAGCTTAAAAGCTAAAAAAGTTAAAGCTAAAATTATAATGCAATTTCTGCCAACCCATATGATGCATAATGTATCAAGCTTTGTGATTGGTGGAAGCCCATGATAACCCTGAAATATTGTGGTGGTAGCAATTGCTTCCAGTAGTACGACTTTTGCATGTTATGTTCCCCGTCCTCTGCTTTGAAATGTATGTAGAGTTGTTTTATGAAGAAAAATGTCCAGAAAAAGAAAAGCAGTAGCTGGTAATGCAGCTGTTTAAAGATTCAGTTCTCAAAAGCCGACGCTGACATGAGACATTTGTAGTTAATAACTGTCTAAGGAATTTGTGCCATACAAGTAAAGAGTAAATCTTAAGATGGTTGTACTTTTCTCTTACTGTAGTAAAATCATGGCTGGTGGCCAGGGATAGGCAAGTTGTCCTTACACGGAGACTGGTGTCCATGACTAGCCCTTGCAGTGTCCGCCGCAAACTTAGTATATCTTTTCTTTCTGATTAAATAATAGGAATAAAAAAAAATATTGTATGTAGTGTGAATAAAGTTAGTGGCTTGTCAAGAGGCTGCTAGCAATATAGGGCAATAAGTTATGGAATAAAGCCTTAGTGAAATACTGGATGTGTATCTGCATAATAACACCCATCTCTATATAATGACACAGTAGTGACACTGGCACATGTTTATAGCCAGACAAGAGCTGGTTATAGGGTCAGTGGTATCTGCATCAGTATAATAACACCAAGCACTATAGAAAGACACAGTAGTGAAACTGACTCATGGGCATAGCCAGAGGAGGGCTGGTTACAGAATCAGTGGTATCTGCATCAGTATAATAACACCAAGCACTATAAAATAATGTTTTTAAATTCAAATGTACCTTGGTGTCCTTCACTAAGGTCTGTACTTTGGAAAATGTCCGCTACAGCCTTTGTCTGTGCCTGTCCCTGCTGGTGGCTATGAGGGTTAGAGACCGATTTATCAAATGTCTGGCTGACATCATATGCTGTAGTGATATTCCCGCTAGCAGGGGATGTCAATCAACCCGATTGTATGAGATCAGGCAGATTGATGTTCGCAGCCTCAGAGGCAGCGGATGAGTTAAGGAGCAGCGATCAGGGGTATACGGCCCCATATGGGTCATGATAAATCGGCCCCAAAGGGGCCTATTAATCAAATGTCTGTCCAACATGATCCGCTCGGCGGATCATGTCCGACAGACATCGCTGAATGCCGACAGCATACGCTGTATGCATTTAACATTGCACAAGCAGTTCTGGTGAACTGCTTGTGCAATTCCACCCCCTGCAGATTTGTGGCCAATCGGCTGCTAGCAGGGGGTGTCACTCAACCCGATTGTATGAGATTGGGTGGATTTATGTCCGCTACTGCTTAACTCCTGTTTCCGGTGAGCCAAAAGATGACACAAGGGAAGAATGGCATAAATATTTTATTCAAACCTGTGTAGAAAAGTCCCTGGGCTTATCGCATAGATTTGCATTCTCTACACTCCTAGCACCATGGGAGTATGACTTCTGCCTTGAGTGTCGGTGTGACATTTATTGTACAAAGACATTACCAAGCACAATGTGTTCTACCTTTGCCTATAAATAACTAAAAATACTTTTTGACAATTAAAAACACATTCTTATGATATGTATTGCCAGTAATTCTATAAAATTGTTGTTTTTTTATTAATATTGTTTATAATAAGTGGCAGGGCTAAAAGTCATTCTTTTTCAAAATAATTTTGAAAGAGATATTATTCCAAGTAGATATTATTTTGGATACTATATGATATCTTCTCAAATACAGTATCATCCTTGTTCAGTTTTTTATGAAACTGCTTTTATCTTGCACTAGAAGTCTGGGGTCAGGTTTCTGTAGATGTTATTGCCCAAATGACAACTGTATGTAAATATATCTTCTAGTCAACGAAGGAATCCAAAACCTATTAGAATTATTATAAAAACAAGTCGTAAAATAATACTCATAGTATTCACACTGCCAATATTTGGGGTCAGGATGTAAGAACAGATATAAAACTCTATTGGTAAAATGTTCAGTTGTTTTGTTTGCTCCCTCTGAGTAAAAAAAAAAAATGTTTTAAAAGGAGACCTAAAATGTTTGACCCCTAATTAGAATATTTCATTGTTAGCTACTATAATCACAATTAATGTATCTAGACTATAGACTTTATTTCCCATACAGAAAGAGCAGCCTTTTGTAACCATGGTAAGACAATTTTACTGTTTAATAGGTGCCATGTCTCATTATGTCAGAGTAACTAATTGGCTAATTAGATGTCAGTTATTTTGAAAACCGTGTGTGTTTCATCATCTCATTTAGAAAACCTGCCATTGTGCCAAAGAGTTTAACAGTGCAAAGAAAATTATTCATTAAGTTGCATTTCATTTTGGAAATGAAGGTGTTAAGAGCAACCAGTATAAAGTTAAATATAAAACCAATATTTGGACAATCTGATGCAGCAAACTGATCCTCACGCACCTGTCAGATGCAAGGGGTTAATTTCTGATTACAGGGGTGGAAAAGCTAAGGGAGGGAGGCGTTGAGACAGGTTTGTCATGATAATTATAGATTTTGGATGGTTCCTAAAATTGTGGCAGGGAGAACAAGCTTAGACAGACCCTAAGCTACTGGTAAGAAGGCAGAAGTTGGCAGCTGTTCTTGGTCTCCCCCTCTATACACATGTGCACGCATTGTACACTTACACATTCAGCTGCATACACTAGATTTAGTTAGTGATAAACACACTTATTTATAACGTGTTTCCATACAAAACATCCACATGTAAGAACACACACACATTCTTACAAGCAAGGTGATTAATGCACATACATGTACTTACAGACACAAATACTTTGAGAGTCACAGATATATATATATATATATATATATATATATATATATATATATATATATATATATATATATATATATATATATATATATATATATTAAATTATTTTTTATTTTCACCAAGCACCAATCACACTTGGTCTGGGAACCTGGAGTCTAAAGTCTGAGACCCTGATATTCAAAATGTACACAAATGTAGAATAAGCCCAGCACCAGTCTTCATTACTTTATTGCAGGTGCACGTAGGGTTGCCACCTCAGCCATGTTTAGCTGGACACTTATAAGTTACACATGCTGCAGGGTGTGCAGGGAGGAATATGAATACGGCATATAACAAGTGCTGTCCAGAAACACAATACATGCTCCTTCCTGTACAACCTGCAGCATGTGTATCTCATAAGTATCCAGGAAAACATGGCTAAGGTGGCAACAATAGGTGCACTTCACAATGGAGTATCTGAACCTCCAAACACATATCCAAAATGATGAAAGGTGACAGCACCACAGCTTGCAGCAGGTGAAAAAATGTATTGGACTACCTAAGAGCAGAAAACAATGTAATCTGCCTGATTAAGGATCATGTAGGTCCGAAACATTGCATGTTTTTTTGCTCTTAGTACTCCAATCATTTTTTTTCCACCTGCTGCAAGCTGTGGTGCTGTCACTTATCATCCAAATATTCAAAACCTCTCTGCTCAGGTGAGATATTCTAAAATGATCTTCCAGCACTGTGAGACAGGACAATTCTGAAGCATTTACACTTTCTGCTTTCTATTTTATATCACTTTGCATTTCAGATTTAATTTTACAAATTTTGATTATGCCTTCACAGTTTCTGTGATAGATTAACAAATTAGGCTCATGCTTTGTATATATAGGAGTATCTTTTACAAATTATACTGCATACCTTTTATTTAAATTAAAACTAAAAAAAACCTGTCAGCTTCAGTTTCCCAGAGAGCGTCATTACTTTTTATGGGCCAGATAATCAAACATTCTCTAGTTTGGAGAGAGAATATAGGGCTGAGTTCAGAGGGGCAGAACTCATTGAATTTTCTAAGAAAAAGGGAGGAACCTGGAAATCCCAGAGAGAGGAGAGAGGACTTCCATAGAAAGTAATTAATGGGACATGACACCCCAAAAAATTCTTTCATAATTCAGATAATTTTAGATTGACTACAATTTTAAACAACTTTCTAATTTACTTCTATTATCTAATTTGTTTCATTCTCTTGGTATCATTTGTTAAGAAGCAGCAATGCACTACTGGTTTCTAACTGAACACATGGGTGAGCCAATGGTAGCTGCATATACCGTATATAGCGATTGCCAGTCAGCAGCTATAACCTAGGTTCTTTGCTGCTACTTATCTTACCTAGATAAACCTTTCAGCAAAGAATAACAAGAGAAGGAAGCAAATCAAATAATAGAAGTATATTGGAAATTTGTTTAAAATTTTAGTCTCTATCTGAATTATCAATTAAACATTTTAGATTTCATGTCCCTTTAAGCTCTCTGGGATACAAAATGTCACATGGGAGAGAGAAAGTAACTGGAGAACCCCTGGGGCTGATATAAAGTCTTTGTTTGCATCAATTTCAAATGAAACTGAAATGTTTTCAATATAATTTAACTTGCTTTTGTCTATATTTTAGAATATATCTGAGACCAGCATGTTTCAAATGCTTAGTACATTTCACAAGACTTGTGAGAGAGCTACAGACATTCCCTGGGAACTGCCCTGTTCATTCCTGTGGAACTGCCTGTCCCTCCCACTTTCATAAAATTGTCATTTTTTTTTTGCAATGTAGTAAATACAAGGTGCAATGTAATTTTTAAAAGCTACACAGAAATATACAAAGTATGATCCTAAGTGATTAATGTAACAGAAATTTTCAAAGCATAATCAGAATGTGTAAAATCACTGCTAGATAAAAAATTAAATGTATCAAAATATAAATGAAAAAGTGCAAACTTAAATGTAATAATACTGAAAGGACCCAATCTGAAATGTAAAGTGATATACAATAAAAAGCACAAAGTGTAAGTGTAATAAAACTTGCATACCATGCAGTACTATATTGCATGTTGCTTGTCTCTTCTTCACATACATAAATGAGAGAGATCTCGTCGTGCTGGAGAGTTCCGTCCTTTTTCTTTTGAAAATTCAGTGAGTTCAGCCTTTGTGAAGTCTGAACTACAATTTCTCTCCAAGCTGGAGAATCTTTGAATATCAGGGCCTAAAAGATCACCAATATATTATAAGAGATCTATAAGCTTTAAATTACTAGAAAAAGTAATGTGCATATGGCATGGTGCCGACCTTTTTAAAATATTGATATACTTGAAAGTCAAAATGGAAAAATAATGCCAAATTCAGTATCATGACAGCAAAGGAATACAGCACCCAAAAATTGAAAAAATACAAAAATGTATTAGTAATGTATCGAAAACTTTCTTTAACAATATGTGTCAAATTGCTGCAGTTACAGCTGCCTAAAATGTAATTCATGGACATACAAATATAACCAGACTCTGAGTCTATAAACAATAGTGTAAATGCATATAATGACTGTGCAAAAGTGCACAAATATAACATATCTGCTAGGCAATACTCCAAAACACAATAAAAAGGCAGGCAAAATAGAGTGTCTGTTTTCTTTTTCTTGTCAGTAGCAGTGTTTAACAAGGTGTTCCATAATTCAGCGGAACCGTCTGAAAATGGATCTAGGAAGCAGCCGGTACAAAGATATTCGGACTTCGGCTTTATCTGCGCATCAGGTTAGCACTTTAACCATTTACTTTCAACTTGTAATACACGTACTACCTGATACACGCAAAAAAACCCGCTTACTTCTAGCGGAGTGACTGTGCAAGTGGGATCAATAAATAGCGATCTACTCATAATCTAGCCTACTGTAAATGCACCACATTTTATGGTTCCTCTATATGAACTCTGTAGTAATCCATTGGCTGCCGTATGCTTTACAGATATGGGTAGATTACATTTTTAGTAATTAGATGAATGTAATGAATGCCTAATGTTTACAGGGAGTGCAGAATTATTAGGCAAGTTGTATTTTTGAGGATTCATTTTATTATTGAACAACAACCATGTTCTCAATGAACCCAAAAAACTCATTAATATCAAAGCTGAATAGTTTTGGAAGTAGTTTTTAGTTTGTTTTTAGTTATAGCTATTTTAGGGGGATATCTGTGTGTGCAGGTGACTATTACTGTGCATAATTATTAGGCAACTTAACAAAAAACAAATATATACCCATTTCAATTATTTATTTTTACCAGTGAAACCAATATAACATCTCAACATTCACAAATATACATTTCTGACATTCAAAAACAAAACAAAAACAAATCAGTGACCAATATAGCCACCTTTCTTTGCAAGGACACTCAAAAGCCTGCCATCCATAGATTCTGTCAGTGTTTTGATCTGTTCACCATCAACATTGCGTGCAGCAGCAACCACAGCCTCCCAGACACTGTTCAGAGAGGTGTATTGTTTTCCCTCCTTGTAAATCTCACATTTGATGATGGACCACAGGTTCTCAATGGGGTTCAGATCAGGTGAACAAGGAGGCCATTTCATTTGATTTTCTTCTTTTATACCCTTTCTTGCCAGCCACGCTGTGGAGTACTTGGACACGTGTGATGGAGCATTGTCCTGCATGAAAATCATGTTTTTCTTGAAGGATGCAGACTTCTTCCTGTACCACTGCTTGAAGAAGGTGTCTTCCAGAAACTGGCAGTAGGACTGGGAGTTGAGCTTGACTCCATCCTCAACCCGAAAAGGCCCCACAAGCTCATCTTTGATGATACCAGCCCAAACCAGTACTCCACCTCCACCTTGCTGGCATCTGAGTCGGACTGGAGCTCTCTGCCCTTTACCAATCCAGCCACGGGCCCATCCATCTGGCCCATCAAGACTCACTCTCATTTCATCAGTCCATAAAACCTTAGAAAAATCAGTCTTGAGATATTTCTTGGCCCAGTCTTGACGTTTCAGCTTGTGTGTCTT
Source organism: Bombina bombina (assembly GCF_027579735.1). Lineage (NCBI taxonomy): Eukaryota > Metazoa > Chordata > Amphibia > Anura > Bombinatoridae > Bombina > Bombina bombina. The sequence continues at coordinate 343,462,261 of NC_069499.1, forward strand.
GTTCAGTGGTGGTCGTCTTTCAGCCTTTCTTACCTTTGCCATGTCTCTGAGTATTGCACACCTTGTGCTTTTGGGCACTCCAGTGATGTTGCAGCTCTGAAATATGGCCAAACTGGTGGCAAGTGGCATCTTGGCAGCTGCACGCTTGACTTTTCTCAGTTCATGGGCAGTTATTTTGCGCCTTGGTTTTTCCACACGCTTCTTGCGACCCTGTTGACTATTTTGAATGAAACGCTTGATTGTTCGATGATCACGCTTCAGAAGCTTTGCAATTTTAAGAGTGCTGCATCCCTCTGCAAGATATCTCACTATTTTTTACTTTTCTGAGCCTGTCAAGTCCTTCTTTTGACCCATTTTGCCAAAGGAAAGGAAGTTGCCTAATAATTATGCACACCTGATATAGGGTGTTGATGTCATTAGACCACACCCCTTCTCATTACAGAGATGCACATCACCTAATATGCTTAATTGGTAGTAGGCTTTCGAGCCTATACAGCTTGGAGTAAGACAACATGCATAAAGAGGATGATGTGGTCAAAATACTCATTTGCCTAATAATTCTGCACTCCCTGTATTGTTAGAAGAGATGGGATGTAAGGTTGTGTGCCAGTGTTTGGAGCTATGGTCACTTTCTGCTACAAATCCTTTATATGCTATTAGTTACTATGCTGCAAAAGATCTGCATACAAAATAAAACATTTAAATCTAACCTTTTGTTAGCAATTTTTTTTATTTATCATTGTTTATGTTGTCACCTCTGTTGCACTGATCAAGCAATCACTCTTTGCAGTGTTGCAGGTCTTAGTTTGTAATCGTATAAATTCCAGTCCATGTTCTAAAGGGCAGTGAAAAAAAACACAGTTTTCAGAGTTACAGGATAGGTGTTTATAATAAATAAAACTGTTTACAACCTTTGATTTTACTATCCAAAATTAAATATTGTATGTGAGAATTATATTTTGAGTTTAATATCCCTTTAAGATTAACAATGAGGCCTCAACAGTGCAGATCTCATAGGATTTATGTATTTGTTAACCTGTAGTGATCACTGTGCTTAACCGTAAAGAAAAGGCCAGGACTGCATGGGTTAACACATTGACACCCAAGCAGCCAAACAACATACAGTTTTTAGCGTATGTTCACTAAAAAAAGAAATAAATCTAATACACATTAATGCAGTTGTATGAGGTTGGATAACTAAAATGTTTGTTATTCATTTACTCTTTAAATAATAGAGTGCATAAAATAAAATGCATACGTTGGACTCTAAAGGCTGGTATAACTTTAGTGAATCTAGACTACTGTTACAAATGGGAGAAAAATTACTAAACTAGAATAAGCTGTTACAAACAGAGGAGAATCGGATTAACTTGAGTCGTGTATAATAAATATAATAGGTGACGATCCTTGAATGGATTGGGAAAATAGTAAATGTTTTCCAATTAAAATCATGGACTTCCTGTTGAAAGTAATGGAAATGGTAATGGAAAATACTCTTAATTTCTCAGATCATTTTATTTTTGTGAAAACTTCCATTGCTAATGCCCTTACAAAGTGTATCACATGGGTTTACAAATTCAAATCCATTCTGAAACATTTGAAAACCCATGTGATGCTAAAAACCTACGTGATACAAGAGAAATCTGTTTTATTTGGGATAAATGAGGCACTGTGAGGGGAGCTATGACCATGGGCTCTATTCTCAAAAAAGCATTATGTTGTAAAGTAAGTATCTCTTCTTAACATAAATTAATAATAAGTAGTAATACAATTTTATTTACTTTTATTATCTAATTTACTTTGTTCTCATGTTTTTCCTTGTTGAAGAGATACCGTGCACGTGCCTGAAGCACTGCATGATAGGAATTAGTGCTGCCATCTAGTGCTCTTGCTCATGTATAACATTTTTGCAAAACTGCTGCCATATAGTGCTGCAGACGTTCACATTCTTGAGCTTACATCTCTGCTTTTCAACAAAGGACAACGAGAAAGCTAAGAACATTTGATAATAGAAGTAAATTGGAAAATTGTATGGCCTGTCTAATTCATAAAATATTTTTTGGGGGGTTTTATGTCCCTTTAATGAGATACAAGGTTCCCAAGGTTAAAAAATGCCAAAACAATCCCTGAGAGGCCTGGTAACACTGATGAGGCTTCTTATAGAATCTCACCAGACCAGAGAGCTTTACACAATTGGCCCTATGTCTGTTTTGCACTGTATTACATACAATACTTTAAATGCATTTTTTTTACCACATGAGATATACAGAAAAAATAAACAAGCAGCAGGGTCTGAGAGGTAACAAAGAGGCCGAATGGTGTATAAAGAAAGAACAAGTCTCATTATTTGAGGTATACAAAGGGAATTGTATTGTCTAACTTATACAGAAACGGTAAGGTCCTTTGTTGGATGTATAAAGAAAAGTCATGACTCAGTGCATGAGGTTTACAAACAGACACCTAGATATAGAGTTCTGCGTTAGCCATCAGATCAGAAGCTGCGTTAAGGGGTCCTAATGCTGCTTTTTACCGCCCGCTGGTATTTAGAGTCAGGCAGGAAAGGGTCTACCGCTCACTTCCCTACCGCGATTCCAGGCTACCGCAGATCCCCTTACGCCATTTGCGTATCCTATCTTTTCAATGGGATCTGCCTAACGCTGGTATTTGGAGTCTTGGGAGAAGTGAGCGGTAGACCCTCTACTGACAAGACTCCTAACGACAAAAAACGTCAGTAGTTAAGAGCTTTATGGGCTAACACGTGAATATAAAGCTCTTAACTACTGTGCTCTAATCTAAAGTACACTAACACCCATAAACTACCTATGTACCCCTAAACCGAGGCCCCCCCACATCGCCGCCACTATAATACATTTTTTTAACCCCTATTCTTCCGACCGGAACATCACCGACCCCTATATTATATTTATTAACCCCTAATCTGCCCCCCCACGTCGCCGCTACCTAACTACACTTATTAACCCCTAATCTGCCGACCGGACCTCGCCGCCACTATAATAAATGTAGTAACCCCTAAAACGCCGCACTCCCGCCTCGGGGGTTTGGGTGGGTTAGAGTAGGGTATGTGGGTGGTCGGTTGTAATGTTGAAGGGGGTATTGTATTTTATTTTCAGGTAAAAGAGCTGATTACTTTGGGTCAAGGCCCCGCAAAAAGCCCTTTTAAGGGCTGGTAAAAGAGCTGATTACTTTTGTATTTTAGAATAGGGTAGGGAATTTTTTATTTGGGGGGGCTTTTTTATTTTATTAGGGGGCTTAGATTAGGTGTAATTAGTTTAAACTGCTTGTAATTCTTTTTTATTTTTTTTGTAATTTAGTGTTTGTTTTTTTGTATTATAGAATAGTTTATTTTATTGTATTTTATTTTAGGTAATTGTATGTAATTTATTTAATTAATTTAATGATAGTGTAGTGTTAGGTTTAATTGTAACTTAGGTTAGGATTTATTTTACAGGTAATTTTGTATTTATTTTTACCTAGGTAGCTATTAAATAGTTCTTAACTATTTAATAGCTATTGTACCTAGTTAAAATAAATACAAAGTTGCCTGTAAAATAAATATAAATCCTAAAATAGCTACAATGTAATTATTAGTTATATTGTAGCTATATTAGGGTTTATTTTATAGGTAAGTATTTAGTTTTAAATAGGAATAATTTAGTTAATTTTAGGAATATTATTTTGTTTAATATAAATTATATTTATGTTAGGGGTGTGTTAGGGTTAGGGTTTGAGTTAGGTTTAGGGGTTAATAATTTTATTACAGTAGCGGCGACTGTGTGGGCGGGAGATTAAGGGTTAATAATTGTAGGTAGGTGGCAGTGATGTTAGGGAGGGCAGATTAGGGGTTAATACTATTTATTCTAGGGTTTGCGAGGTAGGAGTGCGGCGGTTTAGGGGTTAATACATTTATTATAGTGGCGGCGAGGTCCGGTCGGCAGATTAGGGGTTAATAAGTGTAGGTAAGGTAGCGGCGACGTTGTGGGGGGCAGATTAGGGGGTAATAAATATAATATAGGGGTCGGCGGTGTTAGGGGCAGCAGATTAGGGGTTCATATGTATAATGTAGGTTGCGGCGGTGTCCGGAGTGGCAGATTAGGGGTTAATATTATAATGTAGGTGTCAGCGATAGCGGGGGCGGCAGATTAGGGGTAAATAAGTTTAAGGTTAGGGGTGTTTAGACTCGGGGTTCATGTTAGGGTGTTAGGTGCAGACTTAGAGAGTGTTTCCCCATAGGAAACAATGGGGCTGCGTTAGGAGCTGAACGCTGCTTTTTTGCAGGTGTTAGGTTTTTCTTCAGCCCCAAATGCCCTATTGTTTCCTATGGGGATATCGTGCATGAGCACGTTTTCCCAGCTTACCGCTACCATAAGCAACGCTGGTATTGAGGGTTGAAGTGGAGCTAAATTATGCTCAACGCTCCCTTTTTTGAGCCTAACGCAGCCCCTCAGACAACTCTAAATACCAGCGTTGTTGGAAGGGTGCGTTGGGGAAAAAAGCAGCGTTAGCTACGCGGCTTTTTACCGACAAAACTCTAAATCTAGCGGAGAGTGTCTTGTTGAGATTTCATATCTTGCAAAAAAAAAAAAACGTGTTGCTGTGATTGCAGAGGGGGAAGAAGTCTCACTGACATTGTATTGTTCTGTACTAGAAAAAGAGGGAGTGCTACACAGCAAAGCTTCCTTTTTTCTGAGCAGGATATTAAGAGGAGGTGATGATAAAAAAATGGGGTGTTTTGGATCAGTGCTGCTTCACCCTGAGAGCTGTGACTTTTTCACTATGATCTTTGTAACCATTGCCTCATTTATCTTCCTGGGATCCTTTTGTTCCACCATTCTGTTTGGATTTTTACTTTATTTAACCCCTTACCACTGGCTTTTTTCTTGCAAGCCTCTGATAGCTTCTCACTGTTTTACCTGCAATATCAACATTTCCAGAGCTTGTGTGGCACTGAGATTTCCTGGAATACTTTCAAAAGTAACAATATTTATTGAGGCTGGGGGCGATGGATTTTCTATTAAATAGACACTGTCCTTCCAAAAGGGGGTTATAAGACATATTATGTCAGCATACCTTTCCACATTCTCTCAAAGGAAGACAGTCTGTCTGGGGACAGAGATTTGGTAGTCCACATCAGAGGTTGGACAATATGGGTGGTGATATATTATGAGGTTGATTTTGGGTAGTGCTAATTTTCTAAAAGAGAATATAAATATGAGAAAGGAGTGGCATTGAGCTCCCATTCTGAGACAATATTACAATGTGTGGAATGTATGGAAGCTGTGGTTTTAGGATAATTGTAAGTGTGACACTTATAAGGGACAGACTGTATGGTGCTTCAGGAGATGCTGAGGGAGGATGTTTTTGATCTTCTGTTTGTGACATCCTATTCTGTCTGCAGTCATATCTATTGTCAGCTGTGCTACTTGAGGAGCTGTTTATGGCCTGAAACTCACTGCAGTGATGTTCATTTTGTCATCCATCTGCTGGGATCTTAGACAGCTGATGTAATCAAACTCAGCTGTTAGCACCCTGATAATTAGTCCGCTTATATATTCCTGCAACTTTCTGTCAGCAATTGCTCTAACTTCTTAGTCCTTGGATCTTTTAAGTGTAGTCAGTTTCTGACCTGGTTTTTGTGCTGTTTACATTTTTGTGCTTGATACCTGGTTTACTTAAAGTGCCATGATACCCAAATGTTATAACAGTTGAAAGTGATGCAGCGTAGCTATAAAAAGCTGACTAGAAAATAATCACCTGAATGAATAATCTCTATGCAAAAAAGAAAGATATTTTACCTCAAAAGTTCCTCAGTAGCCACATCCCATTGTAAAGGACTTCTAAGCAGCAAATCAGTATGTCTGTCCCAGGACCGGCAAGGGAGTGAACTTCGTGCCCATTCATCTTATTTCCCTATTCAGTTTAAGGAAGTTTACTATGAAATCTCATGAGAGTTAAGTGAAATCTCATGAGATCACAGTAAAAGAGTTCATGACCTCAGCACTGTTGATGCTGATTGGCTGCAGTTCATTATTTTTTTTATTTTATTTTTTTACCTGCATCTGGGCTGCATCTGGGCTGCAGCTGAGTATAACTTTTTACACAGAACTTACTCTGCTGAGCTGAGGAAATTGTGAGGTAAAATATCTTCCTTTTTTACATAGAGATGCTCAGGTGATATTTTCCTGTCAGCTTTTTACAGCTATACTGCATCAGTTTCAAGTGATTTAGTACATGAGTATTATGTCCCTTTAAGTTTTCAGCCTGCTCACACTGTTGTTCTGTCATTTTGATGCTTGCCTTGAGCAATCTTAGTTCGCTCTAAATTCCTGATACTTCTCTTTCAATCTAGTTTACTGATATTGCTAAGCTTGGTGAATGACAGTGCCTAATACTTCTGTGTAGCTTCTGTGTCCAATCTACTGATATTAAAGAGACATTGTACACCTAATTTTTCTTGCATAAATGTTTGGTAGATGATCCATTTTTATAGCCCATCCGGGAGTGTTTTTGTAACAATGTTTTGTTTTGCTTATTTTTTAATAACATTGTGCAGATTTTCAGACTCTTTACCAAGCCCCAAAGTGTCAGATTTACAGTATATGCTCATTTACAGTCAACTGCTGGCTTCTGTTTGTCTAATCTGTCTTTTTATATGCAGGTAAAGGGGGGAGTGTCTGCTTCCAGCCCATTTCAGTGGGCGTCCCAGCCTAACCTCATCAACAGTGCTAAACTTGGAGGTTCTAAGTAAGTTTTTAAAAGGTTTTATACTGGATTTTTAGATCAGTATCTGTGCATACTCTTATTTATACTAGTGTCTATTACATGCAATGATATGAAAATTGGAGTATGCTGTCTCTTTAATATCTTTGACTTTACTGATACTTCTCATCTGTTATTCTATAAATACTGCTTGACTTTGTGACTTGTCCTCTCTTTACTCAGAAGGGTGAGAGCACACTTTTAGCCCTGGACTATTGCTTACCTTTAGCATGGGTGTCCTTTATTCAAGCACCTGATTGATCTGGAATTGCTGTGGTTTTATAGGAAGAACAGGTGGTGTCCAAGAATTAATACCTCTTGTTCTCCATCACCTACCCTTTAAATGCTTATTAGCTTGGGAGCTCCATGTATCTTTGTATCAGTCTCTAAAGCAGGGGTATTAGTAAATGGCTTCTGGCCACTGTAGCCCATAATGGGCCAAATTACGAGTGGAGTACAAATGTTTGCGCACAAGCGATATCGGGTTTTTGCTTTTGTTTGCGCGCAGGTTAAATTGCGCTCATATTACAAGTTGAAAGTAAACGCGATTGCTTGAGTATAATTAAAGTTAACGCTCATCGGGTAAGCACGTCCTCACAGCTGTGGTTAACTGTTATGCAAAACAAGTAAGTGTCACAAAACACATCAAAAATACATTACAAAGTACACATGCACTCCTAATAACACCATGTAATAAAAATTATTTATAAAAAATATTGCACACAAAAGTTATAAGGGCTCAAAGATATGAGATCTCAGGTGTTAGGGGAAAAAATGCAGGCAAAGGGCTTTAACATTGAGATACATACATATACATGTCTAAAATGTATATGTGTGTGTGTGTGTGTGTGTGTGTATATATATATATATATATATATATATATATACATACATACATATATATGTGTGTGTGTGTGTGTGCAGATATATTTATATGTGTAAATATGTATTTACAGACATATATACACATATAAATGCATAAATATATATATATATAGTGCCAAAATACAGTATATATATATATATATATATATATACACACACATATATATATATATATATATATATATATATATTATCAAAATACTATCAGATATATGTAGAAATATTTATTTAAGAATAAATGGAACATATTGTGCTATATGCAGAACATTGGAATGCAAAATATTCATATTTTCATGTCGAGTTAGCGCACATGAAAATATGCAATTGGGTTTGCGCGCAAGTTGGGTGTTTTTTTGCTCCATTGACTTCTATGGGGGAATAGGTTATCGCGTGCGATATTCTAAGCTCTGCTTTTTGCACACATCGGGTTCGCACGAGAGCGATAACTTTTTACTTTGAACGGGTAATACAGACATAACCAGACGTGCAACAAAATTTTTACTTCTAGCACAATTAACACTCAAGCTGGAGCATTAATAAGCGCTCCATTCCTAATCTAGCCCAATGTGTTCTAGCTGTGTCCAAAGCATCCTAAATATTTAAACGCAATTAAATGATGTAACTGTTATTATGTTCTTTTTCCACGCATTCACTGACCAATGGTTATAATTTATTGTTTGTGTGTAACTACAGGCTATATACATTCTCTGTATGTGGCTAATATTGCATGCTGTATAACCAACACCTGAATCTGATATTACATATAGCTCCTACCAGTATATGGGATTCAGAAAATGTATTAATTCCATATTAGGGACATCTATTATTATTTTTATTTTATTTTTTAACTTTTGCCCAAAATCTTTTTGAAACCAAGAATTGTCCCTGAAATATGAATGTTATATACATATATATAAAGCTAATATTGTCATTGATGAACAAAATATTGATGAGAAAAGTGAAGATGTGTTTACAGCATTTAAGTTATATAAGACCAAGGCAATAAAGGAATTGAAATTGAAATGGGAGATAGCTAGCCTAGAGAACTATGTGCGAGAAAAATTAATACCAAGAGGTCTAAGGATTAATCTAGACCCTGGAATTAATTTGAGAGGCCTCAATGCCGATAATGAGTTCCTCATTAAGTGGAACGCTATTCTGACTAGATGCACTATTGAGTTGATGGAACTCATGATTGCTGAGGATAAGCTAAAATTGGATGAAAGCAAAATTGATGTAGATAAATCTTACACTGTTGTTAATATTTTTGCTACTGATCCAGCTTTTGAAAAACTAAATAAGGAAATTCAACGTAATATTGATAAATTACAAAATGAGATCAAGTTTAGGAAGCGTAGAAAATTAATGAGGGATCAAGATGATGAAAATAAAAATAAAATCTATATATATAGGAATGGGGGCAGTATTCACAATTCATATGACTCAGGCACTGATAATTCAGACATTGAAATTGATAGCACCTAAACTTTGAGAAATGCCTCACAGGAACCCTCCCCTAGGAGGAAATCAAGGAAGGGGGGGAGACGTAAGAGAGGGAGGTAGACGCTCTTCAAACAGAAGGAGGGGTGGAGGGAGATACAGGAACAACCGAGGTACACGAATGTTAACGAGAAATCAGAGGACTTAACGTACATTCTCGGTACACAACCGAGGGATGGCTCTGACACCCTTAGAGTTGTAAAGCTGTCTTCCTTCCCCCTTTCCCTCTCCCACATCACTTTGCTAAGTAAAGGTTTGTCTTTTTGCCCCTCAGCAGGCCTGGATACATTTAATTCATTAAAGATTTGAACCTATTTGCTAGGATGCTGGTTCTTAAAAAGTTATGAATAGAAAAGTTGATCCAGGCAAACTGATGGACATTAATGACAAAGCTGCCATTGACGACCTAATGTCACTCCTAGAGGATCAGGATGAAGACCCAGGTGGCCCATATCATCCTAAAATGTCAAAATTTAAACCCCCATCAAAATGTATGCCCCCTCTCTCTTCCGCATCAGGCATACAAAGTTTTGTGAGATGCGTAGAAAGAGAAATTGGGGAGCTACAGGTGTGTGGGGTAGTGAATGACAATTTAAGTCATAGTGAACGCAAATCTTTATTTGAGTTGCTTAATCAAAAAGACTTAATTTTTAAATCCCCTGATAAGGGTGGCAACTTATTCATCTTGAATGAAAGTGATTATTTAGCTGAAGTTCATAGGCAACTTTTTAATACAGCACAGTATGAGTTGACTAACAGATCAGCCTTTGACTTATCATTGCATTCCAAAACTCCATAAGAGTATGACAAAGCCTCCAGGCAGGCCGATTATTTCGGGCATAGGGGGGCCAATGGAAGGGGCAAGTAGATATATTGATTTTTTTATGAGACCCTTTTTAAGTGCATTGCCCTCCTATATCCAAGATACCTCGGATGTTCTGAGGAAGTTGGATGGGATTGAGGTAGATGATGATACTTGGTTGGTTACTCTCGACGTTGAATCTTTATACTCGTCAATTCCCCATACAGTGGGGATTAGAGCAGTTAGATTTTTTTTCTAGAACAAAGAGGGCAGGAATATCAGGCACATACTGACTTTATTGTATCTTTGTTACATTTGATTTTGAACAATAATATCTTCCAGTTTGATGGGAGATATTATAGGCAACTCCAGGGAACAGCCATGGGTGCCACATGTGCCCCCACCTATGCCTGTTTACATCTAGGTTTGTGGGAAGCAAGAGAAGTTTTCTCGAGCTTTGAAACCTTGGTGGAGGCACATGTGGCACTTTGGCTTTGTTATGTGGATGACATCCTTCTTCTCTGGAAAGGCAGTAAAGAGTTGCTTGAAAACTTCTTAAGTATATTGAATACAGATAATGGGTACAATATATTCTTGACCAGTGAGATGAGCAAGGAGGAAGCTATTTTTCTTGACTTATCTATAAAGAAGGATGGTAATCGTTTACAGACCAAAGTACATCTTAAATCTACTGCTACAAATAGTCTTTTACATGCAAGCAGTCTCCATCCTAGCAATCTCAAGACAGGTATTCCAGTGGGACAGTTCCTTCATTTCAGGAGGAACTGCTCCAGCATGGAAGATTTTGAGGATCAGGCTAAAGACATGTCTCGCAGGTTTTTATATAGAGGATATTCAAAAAGACAAATAAAAAGAGCATGGGTTAGAGCTAGGAAAAGCACAAAAAATGATTCGCTCTATAGGGATAATACAGAGAAAAAAGATACAGGCAAAGTACGTTTAATCACAAAATACAATTCACATTGGGACCAACTGAGGTGCATAATGAAAAAATACTTGCATATCTTGACAGTAGATGCTGAATTAATGAATATGGAGGGGATTATCCCTTACTGACAGCACGCAGGGCAACTAGTTTGAAAGATAGACTGGTGCAAAGTGAATATATGAGACAAACTCCATCTTCAACATGGTTAGGCACTCAGGGAAAATGGCGTGGTTGCAGTCCATGAGGACATTGTGTGTATTGTAGGTTTATACAAAAAACAGCAAGTTTGAAACCAACACAGGTAAAAAATATGATATTAAACAATATATTACCTGTAACACAACAGGGGTCATTTATCTTTTGCACTGTTCATGTCCTTTATATTACATAGGAAAAACAAAACGAGACCTGAAGGATCGTGTTAGGGAACATAGAGATGATATAAAAGGTAAAGTACAAGAGAGTCCTGTAGCAAGGCATTTTGAAATGTACCATAATTCAGACTTTACAGTCATGAAGTAACAGGCATACAACATATAAAACAACATCGTCGTGGTGGTGATGTTGATAAACTCTTTTTGCAAAATGAATCACGCTAGATGTATCGTTTGAATACATTAGCACCCTATGGCCTTAACGAGAAGATCGATTTCTCGTGTTTTCTGTAATATACACAATTACTATATGCACCTATTCAGTGTGTTGTATCCCAGTTCCCTGTTAGTATATTTGTAAAATATTTTCTTAGCTTTTTGCTGTCAAGTTGGATTTGCAACTATGTGCTTAACTTGGTATTCAGTCATTGTTGCCATTTTTCAAAGAAAACCGTTTTGAGATAACTGTGGGGAATTATACATTGTATATACATTGTTCATACAACAGTTATGGTGTAATATTGTTATTAATTCATTGGGTTTTGTTATTGGTGATACCTTCTTAAGGGAGAAAAAAGGAGGAGAATGTATTAATTATTTGTTATCAGGTGCTATAAAAGACCAGATCTAGGGGAGCGTGTCTGCACAGCAATCTTAACTGGTCAGATATCTCTGAGCTCCTGCTGAATCTCTTCTAAACCGCCGTTTTCAGGAGTAATGCTACAACGAAACTTATCAAAACAACTCATAAAAGCTACCCACTACACTGGGGCTAAAAATTCATCTTGCATTTAGCTGTATTTCTGACGCCGGAGCTCCGACGCAGACAATAGAGGCCTAGGGCCCAGTAAAGGCAGCGCTTCCCCCTCGTTAATTTGAGGTTCTCAGCCGCAACTAGCCATCTCAGTGAACCTGCAAAGACATCATCACACTCGATTGCATGGGGGAAAAGCTAACAAGAGCAAGCATCATGAATAGAAATCAAAATACCATATCTAAGATGGCTGACACAGAAAATAATATGCTTCAGGTTGCTGATACCTGCTGGCACAGATTTGAGGCAATCTGCCAGAAGCTCATTGATAATGCTCCATGGGACTTTCTGATGAGCAAAATAAACGCCAGCCGAAGATTACCCACAATAGAAGTGGACACGTTGGAAAATAAGCACTGTGCAGTGAGATCCTTGCCGGCAGGCCCGCAACATTTAAAAGCAGTCTCTAACCCGCCACATGGCTCCCTGAATACCGTACAAGTTTTCACAGCTCCGGAAGAACCCTTACAAATTACAACAGGGGACTTGACACTGCTATGCGCGGTGTCACTATTTAATGCACCTTGGAAGGTTACAAGCAAGCTTACACAAATTGAAGAATTAAAATCACAGACGGAGGCCACAAGGGAGTTAGTGGGGTGCTCCCAAAGGGTCACTGCAGAGATACCGATAAGCATAACATTCGGGACTACCACCGCACTCAAAATAACCAAGAGAGACATCGGTAGAGCCAAGAGCCCATCTCATCAACATACACAAACACCATCTAGGATCAACATTTTGACTGAAGTAGGTGACACTGTTGGTACTAAAGGTTTACATCAAAAGCAGGACATTACAAAAATTTGGGACATACCTGGTAGAAAGCCAAAAAATGACAATACTAGACATACCCAGATAATAAAGCAGGACAAATATCGTCCATGTGATGACAATAAGGTTTTTATACAGGCTTTTTCTATCTCCTAATCAAAAACGCTGAGAGATCTCTGAAAGTTTATGAGTCATCTGGTGGTATTCTATTCTATTAATGTTTTTTCTTTTTAACACAGCACTGTTAGCTAGTTTGAGAATGTCAATAAGTATAAGGATTTATTATAACTTTTAGCAGCCGTGTCGCAATTTCAACTTTCATGACGCAAGCTTTATAGTCAGTGGCGGCTTGTGGGTTATTAAAATGGGGGTTCACAATATATATATATATATATATATATATATATATATATATACACACACACGCATGGATATATATATATATAGACACACACACGCATGCATATATATATATATATATATATATATATATATACATACACACATACAAACACACATGTATATATATATATATATATATATATATATATATACACACACACATATAAACAACAGTTTTTTCAATCTGGATCTAAAATAAATGGATTTTTTTTTTTTTAATACCTAACTATCTTTTAAGTGCACAAATCAAATAGATTCACCACTTGCAGGAGTTAATACAAAGAATTAAACCATAATGTAAGATATATATATATTTTTAAAAAACTTTCTAAAAAAAAAAGAGCAGCACAGACAATGGTTTACACACAATATTAGGCACCACACTTATCTGACCATCTCGCAGCATCATATTTTTTTTATCAGAAAGGTTGAAGGGGCAGAAGACTGCCTGATTAATAAGGGCTCAGATTGTACCAAACACATGAATGAAAATAAACATATAGCAAGGGGGAAGACGACAGTAGCACATCAGCAGCTTAAATAAACATGGCACTCAACTGAATTCAGTGTCTGCAGCCCAGACCACTTCACTCACGCATAGTTAATAAAGATGCAACAGTCCTCAGACTTGATTTATAATTGATTTCCTGAGCTGATAAACCTTTTGCGGCAGTTTCAAAGCTGCAGTACATCAATGGCATTGGCATCTCATTATCTGAATAACCCCTGTCTCTGGATAAGCTCTTCACCAGGCACAGCACAAAGACTTAACTCTCAATTTACTGCTCAAGTGCTTTTTTACACAGTAAAATCTGAGTTTAGCAGTAAATTGTGAGTTAAGTCTTCACCATAGACAGGGGAGAAGTGTATCCTACACACAGGCCAGCTCTCTAAGTGTAGCGTTACTTACTCTGTTAATGCTCGTCTCTGTTGTTGATGGTCTGGTCTCTGCTCAGTCCCTTCTGACTGCAATCCACAGTCATGGTCCCTCCTCCTAATTCCCGCTCTAAACTGGTGCGCACTTTCCAAACTAACTAACTAAAATATGCACGCTCTCCCCTCCCAGACTGCCACTTTTAAAAAAATAAATAAATCCGGCCCTGATTAATATATTTTTTCCATTGTTTTCTTTCACACTTCTGAAAACCTTATTTGCACAAGTCATCGTTATCACAATGCTCGTTATCTTATTAAAATTTTGAAACTTTAATTTACTAATACAAATGCTTTTTTTTACCTGCTGGTGGTGCGGAAGGGTTTGAGCACTGGTAAGCTGTGTTGATTTGTAACAAATGCCTTCTTGCCAGCACTGACCATAATTTCATTAAGTGTAGGGCAGTTGCAAAAAAATAAATATCACGTTTTATAGGTGAAGAACATAAGTAAAATCTTGTCCCAGGGCGGCAGCTTTCTTTAAGTAAGGACTCTAACCCGAGAAACACTGCACCCTGATACTGACAGGGGACATAACAAGTGCACTTTAAGCTCCGGTACAAAGGGGACAACACCAGAGAAACTTTGTATTGGAACTTCCCTCATCACCCTGCATTGCTTGATCCTCTCACTAACAGACAAGATCACACCCGCTGCTGCCCCCACTCTCTTTCACAACATGTGCACCTCTTGTACCAGTCTATATATATATATATAAATATACTTTACAAATACTTTGCAGCCGAGGTTTATCCAAACATACAACGTCCCCACCATAATGTAATAAGAAGATTTTTCTGGCCCGTTGATGCAGGGGAGGAGCCGTGATGATGTATCCACTATCCGGCATCGTGGTGCAGCCTATCAGAGCACAGGCTGAACTTGTCTTGATCATGTCCCTCCCCACTCGCACAGTTCAGCATGTGCGATTAAGCATCAATAGGGAATCGCTTGGAGGCTGGCCCAGATGCCTGCAGTGAACATAGACATCACTGACAGGCATGATATAGGGCTCTACCGCACGTGCGATTTAAAAAAAAAAAACACAACACACATAAAAAAAATGTTTTTTTTTTTTTAAAAAAAACATCAGAATTGTATTTTTTGGGGATAAAAATAAAATATAATTTTTCCAATAGGGGGCTATTGGAAAAATTATATTTTATTCAGAATAAGTTTTTTTCTCTCAGCATCTTGACAGGGGGGCACGTGCGGGTGTGCACAAATGGAGGAGCCTCCACTGTTTATAGTATGATTATATATAGAATATGCAGTAAGCAATATTATCTTATAGTTGACATAGTTATAGCCATCGTACTAATGCTGTCCCTTTTACATGGGTGTTCACGTTGGGGGTAAGGGGGGGTCTGAAGGGACACTATAGATAAAGCTAGAACCTTAAGGGATATTCCACCATCATACTAGCTTGTAAGCTAGCGTAACACTTTGTACTCCCACGTGGCCTGTGGCCCAGGTCAGGGGAGAGACATGAAGAGGATATACCATGTATCAATATAGGGACATAGACCTTAGTATATATTGCTCAGGAATAATTTATACCAAACACAATAATAACTGCATTGAAAAATTCCACTCTTTTGCGAAACATTTACCACATATATTTGGAATAAGCACCGCTGTACAGTATAATTAGAGTCAGCACCATTAAAACATGTTCTCTTTATTTTGTATTAATATTACTGTATGAGATATATAATTCCTATGTATAGTTTTAAAAGCAGAGTTTAAGCATTTTTTTCCCTCTTAGATCGCTAACAGATGGTTAAGTTTGGGCTTTAGTTGGTTGTTTCTTTGTTTTATTTTACAAAATTCCCTTTATCTCTTATACACAATAATTGTAAGGATCCAAGAGTGTTCCTTAGCTTCAGAAAAAGGGACTAAAATGAGGACATTTAGACAAGATGTACACTCCTATTCCTACTTCAAAATATGTTTTCTTTGATGAATGTATGTCTTGATGGGAATTCAGCTTCTGTAATGTTTATTTCCTCAATAAAAATATTAAAATATAAAATAAAAAAAGACCAGATCTAACAAGAAACTGCATCTGACACAGCCCTGAGGTCAGCCCACAAAGGGGAGGGGCAAAATGCATCATGTCTGACAATCCTTACACCGGCAAAATTTGAAAACAAGTGCTGTCCGTATGGTTTATAATGTAATTGCTATACATCATCCAGGTGTCTTAAGATTGTAAGTGGCAGCTCAACAGCTAAGGAGGCTGCATTGTGTTCCTGTACCTGTACCTGTTCCTGAGATAAGGAGTGGCGTGGCTGGATTAACTACAAGTGGTTATCAGCTGATCTAACCGCTGGGTCTGGCTATAGCCTGGCTGAAGCGTTTGGATGTCTGTGTGTTTGTAGCCAGCAGGTGGTCCGCAATTATGGTATAACAGGACGTTACCACATGATATGGTGAGATTCATTTATGCTGCTTCCAATTCCTTTTCACACAGTGGTGTAATACAAGTGTAGCGAACCTGCATGATCCTTATTGAACTATAACGGAGCGTGTGTTTCACACTAAGTGCTCTGCATGGACTGCGACATCATAACAATTGTTATTAGCAATTTTATGTTAGTTTGCTACTTTGTATTATTTGGTGTTACACTGTTTATGTGGCATATGTAACTCATTTGTTTGTGAGCGTGTTTTTACACTTATGTGCTCACCTATGTGATTATGCTTGAGTTAGTGATGTTTCCAGGCCTGGACAACTCTTGTTATTTATATTCTATAGGTTATATTACACTGTGAATAAATGGTGAAATACCACTTTTCTTTAAGAGATTTGAGTGCTGCCTTGTCATTCTTTAACAACCATATATTTATTGTCTGTTTCTTTCTTGTTTGAAATTTTATTATATGCAAATTTAATGACTGTATGCACCGTTTTAATGTCTCTATATACCAGTAGAGTGCACACTGTTTTTGTATTGTTCTTTTAAACTACCATTGTTATTTTAGTTAGTTTGTTTTTTGACTTACATTGAGAATGTATCATTTTATTAGCTTTAAATGGGCATTAATCTGCTGAGCTTAACTATATCAGTATAGTTTCTACTCACCAGCTCTCTTTAAAGCAGAGCTCCTATTTTAACATCTTAAAGATGTTAGATTCAGAGCTTCAACTCTTCATACTGGCTGCTGATAATTTAGAGCACATATAATCTCACAACCTCTAGCAGAAGGAAAAACTCACAAATCTCCCAACATTTGTGGCTGAGTATCAGGGACTCCGGAGGTTAATGGGTTTGGTCGCTGTTTTGTGGGAGGAATTGTGTTGGGAGGGGGTGGGATAGTGGGTGGGATTGTAGGTGTGTCTGGGTGGATTGTGGTCGTGTCTGGGTGCTGCGTGGGTGGGGCTAAAGGGTGTTGGGAAGGGGTGGGATAGTGGGTGTGTCTGAGTGGTGTGTGGTCTTGTCTGGGTGCTGTGTGGGTGGGGCTAAAGGGTGTTAGGAAGGGGTGGGATAGTGGGTGTGTCTGAGTGGTTTGTGGTCATGTCTGGGTGCTGCGTGGCTGGGGCTAAAGGGTGTTGTGTGGGATGGGATGGTATAGTGGGTGTGTCTGTGTGGTTTGTGGTCATGTCTGGGTGCTGCGTGGGTGGGGCTAAAGGAAACTTTGCAAATAGGGACATATGGCTGTCTCAGAGCTCAGAATCAGGGACTACCCCCCTTAAATAGGGATAATTGGGGAGTTTGCTCACAGGTCAGTGATGTTGCCAGCTTTTTGTCAGCTTTATTATTTACTTGAGGTTAGTGTGCATGATACAGAGCTTGAGTTCTATATCTAAGAATTTTTTTTCAAATTTGCAGTTTTAAAACTGCAAAAAATATATAAAATAAATGGAACTAAGGAATAAAACAGAGCAATTCAGCTGCTACAAAATTGTAAAGTTTCTGCTCTGCATTGTGCACGCTAACATGAAGTATATAATACAGCTGCTAAAAAGCTGGCAACCTTTTATGTGTAAATGCACACAGCTTCTGTCACAGGAAGTGAGAACACCTAATATTCAAGATGGCATTGTCCAGTAGGAAAATGCAGAGCTTTACCATCTAGCCCCTTTAAGATGAAAAAAAAAAGAAAACAGCTTTGAATAGAATTGCTAGCACACAAGAAAGCACAACAGAAATCCCATATATTGTAGTTGTGCCCAACAGTTGAATCCAGCAAATGTAGTTACAAAACTTGTAATCTGTTGACCATTGACAGAAACAAGAAGTGTGTAGGTATTGCTTCTGGTACATTTGTGACATTCACTTAATATATAGCACAAATGTTAAGGACAACATTTTATACAATTGGACAATGTGCTTCCCAAATGTTGCATATAGGTTACATGAAATAAATACAATTTTGGCTTTGCCGGTTGTTTCTGGAACCTCAGGGGATATACACACAGCTACTTATTAACTCACACACAGAACAAAGGATGAGTTCAGAGAAAGGGGAATCAATTCCGGAAAATAAATTGTTTTTAATATACTGAGAGCACTTTATCTCTGGCATGAGAAATGCTCATAGCTTCTATTTTCTGTGTTACAGTTTTTGTTTTACTGATTCATTAACCCTTTAAAGACTAGCAAAACTTGCAAAACACATAGTTTATGTATCAGGTAACTAAACTCTTGATTAACTCTTCCAGTCCTTAAGGAAACATGCAACAAAAGGTAAAACAATGTATTTGGATGCCCTGGCAAGGATGGAGATATTTATCACATAGAGAAGCCCCCAAATTTAATTTAATTAGAATTCCCAGCACATATAAGGGGTTTTCATTTATTTTTAATGTATCTCTATTCCAAATCACTTGAAAACTCTATGATAAACTATTTTTCAAATGTTTTTGTGCAACAATAATGTTCCCTGTATTACTCAAGGGGTATAATTTAGGTTTCCCATCAATAAAATACCAATTTAAAGTTTAAACAAGTTATAAGACTTTTTCAAATTTATCGCATTGGACCTGTTAAAACTAGACGAGCATTTGGCATTCGTTACTTATCGGGCACTTATATTAGATGCATCCTGATAAAAAATAATAAAACAGCTATGTATTAGTTTTACCTAACCTTATAAATATTTCACATAGAAATGAATATTCCTCTTAAAGGGCCACTAAACACAAAATCTTTCTTTCATGATTCAGATAGAACATACACTTTTAAACAACATTACAATTTACTTCTATTATTTATTTTGCTTCATTTTTTAGATATCCTTATTTGAAGAAAAAGAAATGCACATGGGTGAGCCAATCACATGAGGCTTCATGTGCAGCAACCAATCAGCAGCTTCTGAGCATATCTAGATATGCTTTTCAGCTAAGAATATCAAGAGAATAAAACAAATTAGATAATAGAAGTAAAATAGAAAGATGTTTAAAAATGCATTCTCTTTCTGAATCATAAAAGAAAAAATTTGGGTTTCATGTCCCTTTAATTGTCCACTTCCATCTGTTTCTTTCACATTTTTAGCTTAGTTTTTCTTAATTTCACACTGTTAACACTGAAGTTAGTTGGGTGGTCCATGCTAACCAAATATTTAGTATGATTCATTTTAGTCAAAGGAGAGTAGCAGAACAACACAATAAAGTTAGTCTAAACATTTTTAATAAGCAGCCACAACCACATTTTGATTTTCCTAGCCGTTAAGCAGGTTTTAGATTAGAAATACTATTAAAGGGACAGTCAAGTCAAAATTAAACTTTCATGATTTAGATAGGGCACACAATTTTAAACAACTTATCATTTCACATCCATTATATATATATATATATATATATATATATATATATATATATATATATATATATATATATATTTATTTATTTATTTAATATATTTTTATTGAGATTCAGAGAAAGTAGACATAATACATACATCTGAACAAATTACATATGGACATTGCGACACTTCAAACAACCAAGGAAACAAATTGTGGTGAACATAGTATGAAATATTCTGTAATTGCACACAGTGAACCTCAAAGTTTTCAAATTTTTTGCAAAATATCCAACAAACTCATTCTTTACCATAAAGTATAATAACCATCAATTGCATTTATATAGAATGAGAGGATATAGAAAAGTGTTCAATTTTAAAAGGGAAGGGGACTATTAGAAGGAAGAAGCCTTATGTAATGTCTAATTGGGGATAGCTAATGGTGTATAGATAAATATAAGGATATATATAATTTATTGACGGCAAGTAGTAAACAAAACTGGTAGCAAATGTGTCTGTTAGAAGGGCTATGTGAAGGTGGCTGGATAAAACGCAAAACAAGCACAAATATTGCTATATTGTAATGTGGATACTCAGCCTCTAGAATAGAGTATCATTAGGAGTCTTTATACTATATGCCCGTCATAACACATCGTATCACCAAAGGAGACCAATATAAATATTTGCTTCTTATTAATGGCACTTATATTTTATCAATGTGGAGAAATGAACCATAGGATATATTTTCCTTTGTTTATTGGATAAACAGTGGCATGGGGGGGATATTAATGATAGGAGGTCGATCTTTCTTTCTATGTGAATATTAGCCATCTGAAGTAACTTATATTAGGAGATGTGAGCTGTCTAACCTATAAAAGAAGCCCTAACAGGTCCAATGTGACCATATATATAACAATGTACACTGTGTGCAGGCTTAGTAAATACAGAAATTAAGTAATTATCCATTCTGAACTATCAACATTAGAGCTGTAATGAATAGTACTCACGTTAAGGTATGAAGTATATTACGAGTATGATAATATGCCTGTCTCAATCCCTGCTAAGACAATTAACCCTTATATACAACTATATGCACCACATATTATTTACTAACCAGTAACTGCTATTCAGCAATTCTAAGCTATTTAATGAGGAAGGTTAAGTGTTTCTAGTACGAAAAATGAGAATCCTATATATCTGTAGTATTCTTATTGTACTGTTTACTACTGAACTATATTGGGCGACTATCTATAGCTCAATTTAAAGGTTCTATAAATGGCTGGTAACCGCAGTGCAAGATATATGCATGAAAATTAGCCTCCAAAATATATGTGCAAACACTTAGGTAACTATAAGTATACATAGCATTCCTGGTTAGAAGAGCTGTAAAAATTGTACATGTGAAAAAAATAACTTGATCAACCCTGCCCTATTAAACTTTAGGACATTTCCACAAAAGACTATGCTCAATCTGTATTTAATAACAGGACTATTAAAATATTCAAAACTACTGAGAGCCTTTAGTATACTAGGACTCGCAACGCAAACAGGAAGGTGTGTGGAACATATGTTAGGTGACCAACTATCAGGAATCTGTTATGAAAAACAGTATATAAATCTCTAGGTATAATTTGGAACCAAACTCTTTGTCCTCACAGTATTGGTAGCTATCCATCAAGAACCAAGAAGCCATCCTGTGTATTATAGCTCTGCCATAGGGCTATGGGCCCTATACCCCAGGACATAAGGTTCACCTCTCTGGCTTATCATAGGCTGTGTAATATAATGGATATACGGATATGGATAGTATGTGGAAAGTAAGGACTTGGGGGTCATATAAATAGAATATATTACTGCATCATATGGAGGGCTGCTATAAGAGTATATACTAAACTAGATAGGAACCTTAGTAATATACTGATTTAGAACAAAATGATGCCTGACATACTTTCTTTGTCAATATGCATGCATAGGTACAAACAAGATTAGAGCTAAACTACAACAATTATTATACAGACTTATTCAAGACCAATGAATTTCAGATTAAACACTGGGCTAATTCCAGACTAACCCGATTTCAAACATTCTCAGCCGGAGTCAGTAAAGATTACAGGCAATAAACAGATTTGAAAGATTTATAATATAGTAGCATATATTGTTAGACTAGCAATCCATTATATATTATTAATGTTTATTTATACCCAATAGACTATACATAGTATAGGGAATAACAAATGAAAAACAAACAGTTTTCGCACCACGCAGGGCGTAATAATAAATTATAAACCACAAGTATCATATTACTCCATCATTCAATGCATTATTTACCTGTATCAGGTATATGTATAACTGTATATAATTCACTTTAAACCTCATAGTCTATTGAGGATTTATCTTATTTTAAACCAAAACAAAAGAAAGGGGGGAAGAAGGGTAAAGAAAGAATGTGTAAAGTAGATCCCCAGATCCCCAGTAACACCAGTTCTGAATTTCTGAATGGATAGATCAAATAATCTATCTCGCTAGGAGAAAGAGTTTTGATAAATACTGACCATTTTTTTTAAAATCCTGTCCAATATCTATTTCATCATTCAAATTAGTGTCTAACTCTTCTAGTATACATTGTATCTTCAGGAATTTTTTAATTTCCATTCTATTAGGAATAGTTTTCTCTTTCCATGTCTTGAAAATTAGATACCTAAATTTAGATACCTAGCTGCTAAAATAGTCATATTAATAATTGTATTATTTGACTGAGATTTCTTTCCATCTTTAAAAAAAACAACTATATGAAACAATGAAAACACCTGAGGGAAGACCTTTAATGCCTTAATAATCCAGTATTCTAATTTCAGCCAATATTGTCTGATTTTTGGACACTCCCAGATCATGGGTGCAATCCGATATACAGCAGACTTTTCGGCGCAAGCGATGTAACCAGCGCCGCCCGTAGTTTCACCTCGCACATCCCCGGGGTATCCAATATACCCCGCCGGCAGTTGCAAAAGTGCCGTAAGTCGGACAAACTAGCGATGTCCAGAAATAAGCATAAATACAAATTTCTGGAGTCGCCAGTGACTTACGGCACTTTAGAAACTGCCGGCGCCTAAAAAAACTAACTAAACTTTTAAATCTCCCGTAACTGTCTAACACGCCTCCCAAAAATAGCCCGACACGTATACTCCTCTATCCGCAATCCCCCCTCTCACTCCTAACAATAAATGTATTAACCCCTAGACCGACAACCCCCCACAATGCAAAATGCCTAATTATTAATCCCTAAACTGCCATAGCCCACACCGCAATAAACCTATCCTAGTATTAACCAATAAACCGCCGCTCCCGGACCCCGCCGCCACCTATATTAAATGTATTACCCCCTAATGTGACCCCCCATACACCGCCGCCACCTATACTAAATGTATTACCCCCTAATCTGACCCCCCTACACCACCACCATCTATATTAAATGTATTACCCCTTAATCTGACCCCCTACACCGCCGCCACCTATATTAAATGTATTACCCCCTAATCTGACCCCCCTACACCGCCGCCAACTATATTAAATGTATTACCCCCTAATCTGACCCCCCTACACCGCCGCCACCTATATTAAATATATTAACCCCTAATCTGACCCCCCTACACCGCCGCCACCTATATTAAATATATTAACCCCTAATCTGACCCCCCCTACACCGCCGCCACCTACATTAAATATATTACCCCCTAAACCTAAGTCTAACCCTAACACCCCCTAACTTAATTATTATTTAAATAAATCTAAATAATATTAATATTATTAACTAAATTATTCCTATTTAAAACTAAATACTTACCTATAAAATAAACACTAAGATAGCTACAATATAATTAATAATTACATAGTAGCTATTTTAGGGTTTATATTTATTTTACAGGTAAATTTGTATTTATTTTAGCTAGGTACAATAGCTATTAAATAGTTAATAACTATTTAATAGCTACCTAGTTAAAATAATTACAAAATTACCTGTAAAATAAATCCTAACCTAAATTACAAATACACCTAACACTAAACTATCAATAAATTAATTAAATAAACTACAATTATCTAAACTAAAATACAATTAAATAAACCAAACTATATTACAAAAAATAAAAAAAATTACAAGAAGTTTAATCTAATTACACCAAATCTAAGCCCCCTAATAAAATAAAAAAAGCCCCCCAAAATAATAAAATGTCCCTACTCTAAACTAAATTAGAAATAGCCCTTAAAAGGGACTTTTGCGGGGCATTGTCCCAAAGTAATCAGCTCTTTTACCTGTAAAAAAAAGAACAATCCCCCCCCCTCACATTACAACCCACCACCCACACACCCCTACTCTAAAACCCACCCGATTCCCCTTAAAAAACCTAAGTCTATCCCCCAACTGGTCCTTACCTGTCCTGAAGACCGGCGGAGAAGGTCCTGTTCCAGGCGGTGAAGTCTTCTTTCAAGCGGCGACCTCTTCTTCTTCCAGGAACCAGCTGGCGCGGAGTGGAGGAGTTGAAGACCGATGACCGCGGAGCTGAAGACCGTTGACTCTGGAACTGAAGACTTGCAACGCTGGAACTGAAGATCGGCGACGCTGGAAATGAAGACCGCGGAGCCATGGAGCCTGGAGGATCCTCTTCATACGATCTCCGCCGTACACTGAATAGGAATTCAAGGTACGTGATTAAAAATGGCTTCCCTTGAATTCCTATTGGCTGATTTGAGCCTTCAAATTCAAATCAGCCAATCGGATGAGAGCTACTGTAATTCTATTGGCTGATTTGAATAGCCAATAGAATAAGAGCTACTGTAATTCTATTGGCTGATTTGAATAGCCAATAGAATTACAGTAGCTCTTATTCTATTGGCTATTCAAATCAGCCAATAGAATTACAGTAGCTCTCATCCGATTGGCTGATTTGAATTTGAAGGCTCAAATCAGCCAATAGGAATTCAAGGGACACCATTTTTAATCCGGTACCTTGAATTCCTATTCAGTGTACGGCGGAGATCGTATGAAGAGGATCCTCCAGGCTCCATGGCTCCGCAGTCTTCAGTTCCAGCGTCGCCGATCTTCAGTTCCAGCATCGCCGGTCTTCAGTTCCAGAGTCGACGGTCTTCAGCTCCGCGGTCATCGGTCTTCAACTCCTCCGCTCCGCGCCGGCTGGTTCCTGGAAGAAGAAGAGGTCGCCGCTTGAAAGAAGACTTCACCGCCTGGAACAGGACCTTCTCCGCCGGTCTTCAGGACTGGTAAGGACCACTTGGGGGTTAGACTTAGGTTTTTTTAAGGGGGGATCGGGTGGGTTTTAGAGTAGGGGTGTGTGGGTGGTGGGTTGTAATGTGGGGGGGGGTTGTTCTTTTTTTTACAGGTAAAAGAGCTGATTACTTTGGGGCAATGCCCCGCAAAAGGCCCTTTTAAGGGCTGGTAATAGAACCGATTACTTTGGGGCAATGCCCCGCAAAAGGCCCTTTTAAGGGCTATTTGTAATTTAGTTTAGGGTAGGGAAATTTTATTATTTTGGGGGGGCTTTTTTATTTTATTAGGGGGCTTAGATTAGGTGTAATTAGATTAAACTTCTTGTAATATTTTTTTATTTTTTGTAATTTAGTGTTTGTTTTTTGTAATATAGTTTAGTTTATTTAATTGTATTTTAGTTTAGATAATTGTAGTCTATTTAATTAATTTATTGATAGCGTAGTGTTAGGTGTATTTGTAACTTAGGTTAGGATTTATTTTACAGGTAATTTTGTAATTATTTTAATTAGGTAGCTATTAAATAGTTATTAACTATTTAATAGCTATTGTACCTAGTTAAAATAAATACAAAGTTACCTGTAAAATAAATATAAACCCTAAAATAGTTACAATGTAATTATTAATTATATTGTAGCTATCTTAGGGTTTATTATATAGGTAAGTATTTAGTTTTAAATAGGAATAATTTAGTTAATAATATTAATATTATTTAGATTTATTTAAATAATAATTAAGTTAGGGGGTGTTAGGGTTAGACTTAGGGTTAGGGGTTAATATATTTAATGTAGGTGGTGGCGTTGTAGGGGGGGTCAGATTAAGGGGTAATATATTTAATATAGGTGGCGGCGGTGTAGGGGGGTCAGATTAGGGGGTAATACATTTAATGTAGGTGGCGGCGGGATCCGGGAGCGGCGGTTTAGGGGTTAAACACTTTATTAGGGATTGTGGTGGGGGATTGCAGTTGACAGGTAGATAGACATTGCGCATGCGTTAGGTGTTAGGTTTTATTTTGTAGGCATTTTAGGGAGTTACGGTGCTCCAATACTCAGCGCAAGGCCTGCTACGCCTGCATTTTGTGGCGAGGTGAAAATGGAGTAGGATTTCTCTCCATTTTCGCCACTTAAGGCCTTACGCTGTATATTGGATACCAAACTGCGCGTGTTTTGTATGTCAGTCTATGGGCCAAAAATCTACGGGCGAAGGCAGAAATATACGAGCATAACTTCTATGTTATGCCGTATATGTGATACCAAACCCGTGCAAAATCTGGCGTCGCCGGCTTCTGCGGGCGACGCTGCATATCAGATGGGGCCCCATGTGTATAAGGTTAGCTTTTTATATGCACACTTTCTAAGGCACCAGCAACTATGAGCATGTGCAAGATTCAAAGGATATATTTATATGCATTTTGTGATTGGCTGACGGCTGTTACATGATGCATTAGGGAGGAAAATGTAACTGACATTTCTCATAAAAAATATACTATTCATTTAAAATTCAAACTATGTGCTTTTGCGGTGTCTTTTTATTATGCACTTATTAATTATGCAATTCTACTGTGCTTAGTAGTCCTTTAAAGGGACAGTCTACTACAGAATTTTTATGGTTTAAAAAGATAGATAATCCCTTTATAACCCATTCCCCAGTTTTGCATAACTAACATTGTTATATTAATATACATTTTACCTCTGTGATTATCTTGTATCTAAGCCACTGCAGACTGTCCCCTTATTTCAGTTATTTTGACTGACATGCATTTTAGCCAATCAGTGCTGACTCTTAGGTAACTCCATGGAAGTGAGCACAATGTTATCTATATGGCACACATTAACTAGCGCTGCCTAGCAGTAAAAAAAAATGTCCAAATGCACTGAGATAAGAGGCGTCCGTCAAGTGCTTTGAAATTAGCATATGATCCTACCTAAGTTTAGCTTTCAACAACGAATACCAAGAGAACTAAGCAAATTTGATGATAAAAGTAAATTGGAAAGTTATTTAAAATTACATGCCCTATCTGAATCATAAAAGTTTAATTTTGGCTAGACTGTCCCTTTAACTAAAACAGACCAAATGAAAGGGTTCTAATATACAAATAAGCTTAAAATGAGCAATACTTTAGCTATATATGCAATTGATTTGGCTTGGGTCAAAATTTGCATGGCAATATGGTGCACTTATGTATTTGGGGTAAGAAACACGCCAAGCAATACAATCTTGCCTGCACACTCCCACAAAGAATCTCCTCCAGCTTTTGTTCTCTTGTTTTAATGGGGTTTAAAAGCCTCTAAAAAATTAAGGCCTGATTAAACATTATAAGTTAACAATAAAATAGCAGAAGTACTAAAGACAACTACTCTCCAAATCAGAGACCTAATGAATCAAACAGGCTGCTGGCACTGCCTTTTAAGCCAAAACTGGTACAGCCACACTTTTGTAGGCAACAACAGTGGACCTAGATGACGAGCACACAAACTAGTCACATAAATTATGCTTTTTAATATAAGCAGTGGTATTTTTTTTTTAAATTAACTTCATTTATGAGCAACATCATTAACCACTTTTCACAATACAATGCTAGATATTTGGTACGAAAGCTTTAGGACAGGTTGTAACAATAAAACTCCTTTTTAAAGTAAAGAGGGCTGGTGCAGATTTTTTGATTCTATACTGTTACATTTGCACATCAATTTCAGTATATTTTTGTAAGGTATCCACACAAATCATATCTCGTTTTTCAGCAAACCAAGCATTAATAGAATGTAACTTTAGTTTGCAGAAATAACAAAGCATGGCAAAAAATCATTAGCATGTAAAATAATACAGCATGGGAGTCTTTATTTCCTAAATATTTGAAATACACTTTGTAAAAAATAATTTAAAATCAGAAGATAAAATGTTATTTTTTTAATCTATTTTTTTACATTTTGACAATATATTCATGCTCTCCATACAAATAAAAATTGCACCAAAACCAACCTATATACAATTTCACAAAATATATTCTATTTGAACACTCATCATTTAATTTTATTCCTTTAATATTTTATTAGCGCAGAGAAATAAGGGTTTATGATCCCTGACATAAACAACATAACAAAATGAGACTGGTGGTTACTACTAGGTGATCACTATTACTATGAGGATCAATTGACAATTATATGACTTTAAAACCTTTATTTGAATAGCGAGACCTTCCCTTTTAAAAAAAAGGGGGTCTTATTATAGTTTTTATGGTGAAAGTGCAATAAAGGCTTCTTAAAAAATCCCTAGAACCCCCAAAAAGAACTAGTGCAAGTATGTTGTAATGACAATTATCTGATAGCTGGATGGACACACAACCACCATCCTGATGTTTTTCTATATGTCTATGTTGGTCAGGTGATCACTGTTGCTATGGTGATCAGATGATTGCCACTATAGCATGTAACCATCCATTTTGAATAGGGATCTTTCTTCTTTCAAATAAGGTGTCATTAACCCCATTCTTGTGCATATTTGGAGTGGTCTGGTTGTCTTCTTTAAAGCCTAGAACACAATAAAAGCCAGATGTTACACAGATAATTCAGATAACTCAAAGGGGCATGCCATCTATCATTTTAAAAGTTGGTAATTATCCTCTTTTTTTAGGCATAGAGGCTCATTTGGAGCAACTGTCCCCATACAGCAAACGCTCTAGGTAAGTCATTTGCTATTGTTTTTTGGCAATCATTGAAAAGAGAGTTTTCTCATCTTTCCAAACTGGGCTGTCACATCCCTATTTGTTTTTTGGGAAGTGCCCCTCCCCCTAATCAAATACTGCACAGGTGCATATTTGGGGTAGGTGATCATCTGAAAGTTAGAGGGAGATGGCCTCCTCATTAAGAAGTAGTGCATTCTCTCTATCACATAAGTGGTCTCACACCCCTTTTATTAAACTGTAGGGAGATGTAGGGGTTCTCAAATAGCCCCTCTCCACCATTAGGAATTAGCTGGTTTCTCATGGGGCTGGTCGTTCTACCTTTTTAAATGAGGGGTCCATGTCCCTCTGCAGCTGGGGAATGAGGCTGCAATCTACTATATCTTGGTCAGGGGAGTATGCCCTTTCAAATGAGGGGTCTCATGCCCCTGCAAGAAGTGACAACCATTTTATGGCAGGGGCCTCTATCTCCCCCCATTTGTGCTAGTGTGAGGGTTCATACAATGTGGTTAATGATGATCATGTGTTGTTATTAGCATGGCATGGGGTTGAAGGGACAAAACAGAAATGTGAATGGGTGAATTTCAGTTCTAAAAAGAAGCATTTTTGTATTATATTTGTGTAAGCAAAAATGATTCTAGTGAAAGATATCACTGTTTTCAGTGAGAGCTTTTACTGTGCGTGTGCACATGAATCATATTTAAATATGCCTCATGCACTGGCATGTTAAACCGTATGTGGTGCTTTGTATTGTGTTGGCAATGACTCAGTTTCCTTGATACGAGTCATTGCTGCATACTGCCTAAAATGCTGGTGCATGAGGTAATTTAAAGGGACTGATTGAAATAGAGCATACAATTTTATTCAACTTTCCAATTCCCTTCTATTATGTAATTTGTCTAATTCTCTTGGTATTCTTTGTTAAAGAAGAAGCAATGCACTACTGGGAGCTAGCTTTAGGTATTGGGTGAGCCAATATCATGACGCATATAGGTGCTGCCACCAATCAGCAGCTACTAAGCCTACCTAGGTATCCTTTTCAACAAAGGATACAGAGAGAGAAAAAATAGATAATAGAAATAAATTGGAAAGTGGTTTAAAATCACATGCTCTATTTAAATCATGAAAGAAAAAATAGGTTTTATGTCCCTTTAAATATAATTCATGCACACTAAAAACAGTGATAGCGTAGTAGCAGGATTTTTGCTAATATATGTATACTGTAAAGTGCTTATATTCAAAATTAAAATGCATTGATTTTCATTTAAATTTTGTCTGGAATTGTCCCTTTAAAACCCTGTGGTTTTATAGTTCTACATGGATTTTAGCCGAATGGAGCTGAGTTCTTAACCACTCAATGCAGTAGAATTGCATAATTAACAAGTACGTAATAAAAGACAATGCAATAGCACTTACTCTGAATTTCTAATAAGCAGTAGATTTTTTTCTCACAAATTTATTTTTTTCTCCCATTTTCCGGCCCCTGTATCATGTGACAGACATCAGCCAATCAAAGACTAATATACGTATACTGTGCACATGCTCAGTAGGATCTTGTTCCTCAGAACGTGTGAATACTAAAAAAAACATAATTTATGCTTACCTGATAAATTTATTTCTCTTGTAGTGTATCCAGTCCACGGATCATCCATTACTTGTGGGATATTCTCCTTCCCAACAGGAAGTTGCAAGAGGATCACCCACAGCAGAGCTGCTATATAGCTGCTCCCCTCACTGCCATATCCAGTCATTCGACCGAAACAAGCCGAGAAAGGAGAAACCATAGGGTGCAGTGGTGACTGTAGTTTAATTAAAATTTAGACCTGCCTTAAAAGGACAGGGCGGGCCGTGGACTGGATACACTACAAGAGAAATAAATTTATCAGGTAAGCATAAATTATGTTTTCTCTTGTTAAGTGTATCCAGTCCACGGATCATCCATTACTTGTGGGATACCAATACCCAAGCTAAAGTACACGGATGATGGGAGAGACAAGGCAGGAACTTAAACGGAAGGAACCACTGCCTGTAGAACCTTTCTCCCAAAAACAGCCTCCGAAGAAGCAAAAGTATCAAATTTGGAAAATTTGGAAAAGGTATGAAGCGAAGACCAAGTCGCAGCCTTGCAAATCTGTTCAACAGAAGCCTCATTTTTAAAGGCCCAGGTGGAAGCCACAGCTCTAGTGGAATGAGCTGTAATCCTTTCAGGGGGCTGCTGTCCAGCAGTCTCATAGGCTAAACGGATTATACTCCGAAGTCAAAAAGAAAGAGAGGTTGCCAAGGCCTTTTTACCTCTCCTCTGTCCAGAGTAAACAACAAACAGGTTAGATGTTTGACGAAAATCTTTAGTAGCTTGTAAGTAAAACTTCAAGGCACAGACTACGTCTAGATTATGCAAAAGACGTTCCTTCTTTGAAGAAGGATTAGGAGATAATGATGGAACAACAATCTCTTGATTCATATTCTTGTTAGAAACCACCTTGGGTAAAAACCCAGGTTTTGTACGCAGAACTACTTTATCTGAATGAAAGATCAGATAAGGAGAATCACAATGTAAGGCAGATAACTCAGAGACTCTCCGAGCCGAGGAAATAGCCATCAGAAAAAGAACTTTCCATGATAGAAGTTTGATATCAATAGAATGAAGGGGTTCAAACGGAACCCCTTGAAGAACTTTAAGAACCAAGTTTAAGCTCCATGGAGGAGCAACAGGTTTAAACACAGGCTTAATTCTAACTAAAGCCTGACAAAATGCCTGAACGTCTGGAACTTCTGCCAGACGCTTGTGTAAAAGAATAGACAGAGCAGAAATCTGTCCCTTTAAAGAACTAGCTGATAATCCTTTGTCCAAACCCTCCCACTCTCCTCTTACTACCTACATCTTTGTTGAGAGTTGCAAGAGAATGACTGGATATTGCAGTGAAGGGAGGAGCTATATAGCAGCTCTGCTGTGGGTGATCTTCTTGCAACTTCCTGTTGGGAAGTAGAATATCCCACAAGTAATGGATGATCCGTGGACTGGATACACTTAACAAGAGAAAAGTGTCTTAAAACTGCATGCTCTTTCTGAATCATAAAAGTTTAAACTTGAGTGTCCATTTAATGTTGTGAGATGTTTATCTGTACAAAATATAAATTGGGCTGCAGTGTTACCTATGACTTAGCATAATTGGGAGACAAATACATGCCCACCTGACCAATGGCTATATTTACAGCTGATTACGTACACATTTAAGGTTTATCACTGTAGAAGTGAAAACTTTTATAGAAGCATTTTTTAAACACAAGTATATAAAAAAAATGCTTTGAATTTATTTGAAATGCACTGATTTGTCTCCAAGACAAATTATTAAAGGGATACACAACTTTAAAAAATTATATAATGCACAAACTGTACTATTTAATTATGTTAAAACGATTTGCATATATTATAAAGGTGTTTTCAAGCCAAAATAAGGCTCAAAAACAGGAAAATGGCCTAGAATTCACAATTACTTTTATTAAAATATATTCTAATGAGATATGGCACTAGCCAAGAGGCAGCATTTGCCTGCCATGTGCCAACAAGGGGCCCGATCACATATGCGGCGTTGGGCGCAAAAGCCAGCGTTGTCAATTTTTTTGCGAATCTAGCGATCACATATAAAGCACAGCATACAAGTGTGGCGCAAATATGTTACCTGTTGCTTGCTGTTTTACTCCCATAAACTAACATAGAACCGGCGTCTCAAGCCGGTATCAAGTCAGTTGGGTGGTTGAATTGTTAAGGGGGGACTTTGTAATTTTTTTTTTTTTTAAAAAGAGCTGATTTCTTTAGGGCAATGCCCTATAAGAGGCCCTATTTGTAGTTTATTCTTAGATTAGGGGGTGTTTTTATTTTGGGGTGGCTTTTTTGTTTTTACATCGGTAGACAGGGGTATTAGATTTAATTTTTTTTTATGGATAGTTTTGTTTATTATTTTCTTTAGTCTTAGATTTTTTTATTTTTTGTAATCTTAGTTTTTTAAAATGTAATCTTAGGTTTTCTTATTTTCAGTAATGATAGGGTAATTTAGTTTTTTTATTATTGGTAAATGTTTATTATTTTTAAATGTACAGTAGTTAGTCTTTTTTATTTTATTTTATAGTAGTTTAATTGGGGTTAACTTAGGGGGTGTTAGGTTAGAGGGCTTAGTTATTAGATAGATATTTTGCATTGTGGAGGGTTGGCGGTTTGGCGGTTTAGGGGTTAATAGGTTAATTAGGTATTTTGCGACGTGGGGTTGGCGATTTAGGGGTTAATAGTGTTAATAGGTAGTTTGCGATGTGTGAGGTTGGCGGTTTAGGGGTTAATCACTTTATTAGGTACTTTGCGTTGTGGGGGGTTGGTGGTTTAGGAGTTAATACATTTATTAGGTAGATTGAGATGTGGGGGTTTGGCAGTTTACGGGTTAATACAGGGAGTGCAGAATTATTAGGCAAGTTGTATTTTTGAGGATTAATTTTATTATTGAACAACAACCATGTTCTCAATGAACCCAAAAAACTCATTAATATCAAAGCTGAATAGTTTTGGAAGTAGTTTTTAGTTTGTTTTTAGTTTTAGCTATTTTAGGGGGATATCTGTGTGTGCAGGTGACTATTATTGTGCATAATTATTAGGCAACTTAGCAAAAAACAAATATATACCCATTTCAATTATTTATTTTTACCAGTTAAACCAATATAACATCTCAACATTCACAAATATACATTTCTGACATTCAAAAACAAAACAAAAACAAATCAGTGACCAATATAGCCACCTTTCTTTGCAAGGACACTCAAAAGCCTGCCATCCATGGATTCTGTCAGTGTTTTGATCTGTTCACCATCAACATTGCGTGCAGCAGCAACCACAGCCTCCCAGACACTGTTCAGAAAGGTGTACTGTTTTCACTCCTTGTAAATCTCACATTTGATGATGGACCACAGGTTCTCAATGGGGTTCAGATCAGGTGAACAAGGAGGCCATGTCATTAGATTTTCTTCTTTTATACCCTTTTTTGCCAGCCACGCTGTGGAGTACTTGGACGCGTGTGATGGAGCATTGTCCTGCATGAAAATCATGTTTTTCTTGAAGGACGCAGACTTCTTCCTGTACCACTGCTTGAAGAAGGTGTCTTCCAGAAACTGGCAGTAGGACTGGGAGTTGAACTTGACTCCATCCTCAACCCGAAAAGGCCCCACAAGCTCATCTTTGATGATACCAGCCCAAACCAGTACTCCACCTCCACCTTGCTGGCGTCTGAGTCGGACTGGAGCTCTCTGCCCTTTACCAATCCAGCCACGGGCCCATCCATGTGGCCCATAAAGACTCACTCTCATTTCATCAGTCCATAAAACCTTAGAGAAATCAGTCTTGAGATATTTCTTGGCCCAGTCTTGACGTTTCAGCTTGTGTGTCTTGTTCAGTGGTGGTCATCTTTCAGCCTTTCTTACCTTGGCCATGTCTCTGAGTATTGCACACCTTGTGCTTTTGGGCACTCCAGTGATGTTGCAGCTCTGAAATATGGCCAAACTGGTGGCAAGTGGCATCTTGGCAGCTGCACGCTTGACTTTTCTCAGTTCATGGGCAGTTATTTTGCGCCTTGGTTTTTCCACACGCTTCTTGCGACCCTGTTGACTATTTTGAATGAAACGCTTGATTGTTCGATGATCATGCTTCAGAAGCTTTGCCATTTTAAGAGTGCTGCATCCCTTTGCAAGATATCTCACTATTTTTTACTTTTCTGAGCCTGTCAAGTCCTTCTTTTGACCCATTTTGCCAAAGGAAAGGAAGTTGCCTAATAATTATGCACACCTGATATAGGGTGTTGATGTCATTAGACCACACCCCTTCTCATTATTACAGAGATGCACATCACCTAATATGCTTAATTGGTAGTAGGCTTCCGAGCCTATACAGCTTGGAGTAAGACAACATGCATAAAGAGGATGATGTGGTCAAAATACTCATTTGCCTAATAATTCTGCACTCCCTGTATGTTTAATAGTAGATGCAATGCGGGGGGATGGTGGATATAGGGGGTTTGACATGTCTGGTTACTTTTTTTAGGACGGGTTAGATTTTTACGCAGTATTTTTTTTTTTTACTTAGGTGCCGGCAGATCATATACTGCCATAAGTCACTGGCGACTCCAGAAATGTGTATTTCAGCACATTTCTGTACCTCGCCAGTTTATCCAATTTACGGCAGTATATAATCTGCCGGCACCGTATATGTGATTCACCCGATGTGCACAGTGCAAGGTGAACTTACGGGCGGCGTGGGTTTCAGCAGTTGCAATGAAACCTATGCCATTTATGTAATCTCTCCCAAGGTTTTTGCATGCCACCTTAGGAAAGAGTACCACATTTTCTCACTTCTGTTTCTCATAAATTCAGAGGACTCAACAGTGAGACAAATCTCCCCAGTTCATATATTATTCGAAAAGCTGAGAGAAATTGAGACCGTTTGGAAGAAATTGAAAATCTGTGACTTGAGAGAGCAAGATGGAAATTAAAGGCAAGCAGAACAGCATGGACATCATTTTCTCCAAAGCAAGTTCTGATGAGACCAGTGATTCAGCTTTACCTAAAGCTACACTAGGAAAACTATCCATTAGCTGAATTTATTTATTTTCTGTAGCTGAAGTTTTTGTATCAGGTTTAAAAGAAAAAGTAGTAAAATCCATTGCCTGGAGCTACCGCAGCCTTCACAGACATTGCAGAGGGCTTCTATAAATGTTCCTCAGTCTACAAGAGCAGGCTACACAGAAAATCATGAAACATCAGAAAGATATATAATATAAGGAGAAAAAAGTGCAAAACATCACTCTGATTTGTTAGAATTTTATTATTGCACTATTGTTACATATAACTATGTGTTTAATTCCTGAAAAGGGGGTTAGACAAGTCAGTTCAAGAGCAGCAATACACTACTATTTGAACACATTTGATGAGCCAATGACAAGAGGCATATGCGTGTAACCAACAATCCGCAGCTAGCTCCCAGTAGCGCATTGCTGCTCTTTTGCATACTTAGGTAAACTTTTCAACATCAGATATCAAACAATGGCTCAGGCAATACAGTTTATGATTTGCTGTATTACTCATATTTAAAGGGACATTAAAAACCTCTTGATTTTGTGTGAAATGTGTATTTTGTCCCATGCAGAATGCTGCATCTAAACTAGGTTAGGGTTTCTTTTTTGGCCTCATAGGGTTTGTGGAACAAAGTACAATTCATACACAAAAGAAAGTCTGCAGAGCAGAAGGTGACTTGAGGCTGCAGGTATAGGGTAGGCTTAATTTCAAATACACAAAACTGAAGTATGTTTTTAATGACACACTATAATGCAATGCTATGATGACACTGGAAGTAAGTCATTACACTTAAAGGGATAGTGAAATCCAAACTAAACTTTCATGATACAAATGGACAATGTAATTTTAAACAACTTTCTAATTTACTTCCATTATCAAATTTGCTTTCTTGGTATCGTTTGTTGAAGAGTAAATTTAGATAGGTTGACTGGAGCTCAGGAGCGTGCACGTTTCTTTAGCAGGTTGTGGCAGCAGTGTTTGCAACTATGTATAAAACTGCTATAAACAATGTTGCAAACACTGCTGCCACAGCTTGCTAAAGACATGTGCACACTCCCTTCCTATTAGCCTACCTAAATTTACTTTTTAACAAAGGATACCAACAAAGCACATTTGATAATAGAAATAGATCAGAACGTTGTTTAAAACTTCATGATCTATCTAATTCATTTAAGATGTTTTTACTTTACTTTCCCTTTAATGTATCACATTCCCATTATTTAAGGTGAAATGATTATTAAAGCCAAGTAATATTAACTATATCTCCTCATCAATATTTCCTAGAATGTTATCGTTGGATCTAATAATTGTTATTGGCACCAAATAAGAAATGTTAGAATGATAAGACAGGGATATGCCAAGATCTATTCATGAAATGATACTCAGAA
Organism: Bombina bombina; assembly: GCF_027579735.1. Classification (NCBI taxonomy): domain Eukaryota; kingdom Metazoa; phylum Chordata; class Amphibia; order Anura; family Bombinatoridae; genus Bombina; species Bombina bombina. The sequence goes on from NC_069499.1 coordinate 343,499,166, forward strand.
CTATTTTTAATAGCTGACATTATTTTGGCTTGGACACAATCTTTACCTCTGCTGCCTGTTACTGTGGCTTGAAAAAAACAGATAATGTAAATGAAAAGCAATCAGTAATTGATGTATCTGCTCCTTGTGACGGGCACTAACTACAAACTTCCCTGGAGGTGGGATTATTGTCTTACAGGTGGTCTGAGGAGCAGGTATGGCGCTGCAGGACAATCGTTGCAATCCTGTCAAATTGATTTCTTTTTTACCTTTTAAACCTTGTACATTTTCATGAGCTGATTTAACCATATTCCTGCCATTGGGGTCACGCATACATTTTCTGAGTCACACATTCCAGTGCTTTTTTTGTAGTAGAAATGGTGATATTCATAGGTAGAAGAAGCAAATGTTAAACAGTAATGCTTCTTGGGAATTTTGTCTGTCCACAAACATAACAATACATCAATCAAAAGCTAATATACCAGAGGCTATGTAAACTGTTTTAAAGACACAGTGAGTAAAAGAAATACCCTTTAGAAGCCAGGTTCTAGTAAAGGAATATTAAAGTGAATTGTATTGCCGTTTAATCAATGAAAGGATGTATATTGCAAACATTTTCCTTAAAGGGACACTGAACCCAAATGTTTTCTTTTGTGATTCAGATAGAGCATGCAAATTTAAGCAACTTTCTAATTTACTCCTATTATCAATTTTTCTTTGTTCTCTTGCTTTCAATCACCTAGATTACGAGTTTTGCGTTAGAGGCTATGCGGTGCTAGCGAGCAGTTTATGCTCACCGCTCACTTACAGACAGCACTGGTATTACGGGTTTTTACAAACCCGGCATTAACAGACAAAAAGTGAGCGTTGAGCAAAATTTTGCTCCACATCTCACTCCAATACCAGCGCTGCTTACATTAGCGGTGAGCTGGTTGTGCGTGCTTGTGCGTGCTTGTGCACGATTTCCCCATAGGAATCAATGGGGAGAGTCGGCAGAAAAAAAAGTCTAACACCTGCAAAAAAGCAGCGTAAAACTCAGTAATGCAGCCCCATTGATTCCTATGGGGAAATAAAATTTATGTCTACACCTAACACCCTAACAAGAACCCCAAGTCTAAACACCCCTAATCTTACACTTATTAACCCCTAATCTGCGCCCCCGACATCGCCGACACCTACATTATACTTATTAACCCCTAATCTGCTGCCCCCAACATCGCCGGCACCTACATTATACACTATTCTAAATTTATTAAACCCTAAACCTAAGTATAGCCCTAACCCTAACCCCCCCCAACTTAAATATAATTTAAATAAATCTAAATAAAGTTGCTATCATTAACTAAATTATTCCTATCTAAAACTAAATACTTACCTGTAAAATAAACCCTAAGCTAGCTACAATATAACTAATAGTTACATTGTAGCTAGCTTAGGTTTTATTTTTATTTTACAGGCAAGTTTGTATTTATTTTAACTAGGTAGAATAGTTACTAAATAGTTATTAACTATTTAATAAACTACCTAGCTAAAATAAAGACAAATTGACCTGTAAAATAAAACCTAACCTAAGTTACACTAACACTACACTATAATTAAATTATTTCCCTAAATTAAATACAATTAAATTAAATTATCTAAAGTACAAAAACAAACAAACACTATATTACAGAAAATAATAAACAAATTACAAGATTTTAAAACTAATTACACCTAATCTAATCCCCCTAACAAAATAAAAAAGCCCCCCCAAAATAAAAAAAAGCCCTACCCTACACTAAATTACAAATAGCCCTTAAAAGGGCCTTTTGCGGGGCATTGCCCCAAAGTAATCAGCTCTTTTACCTGTAAAAATAATTACATATCCCCCCCAACATTAAAACCCACCACCCACACAACCAACCCTACTCTAAAACCCACCCAATACCCCCTTAAAAAAACCTAACACTAACCCCTTGAAGATCACCTTGAAGTCTTCATCCAACCGGGCCGAAGCCCTCAAC